>NW_022900948.1:1240383-1265464 GCF_012274545.1 Fukomys damarensis
GAATACCTCTGGCTGCCTAAGCACCATTTGGATTTTCTGATCACATATTACACTCATTTTTGTACTAGTTTTCTACTCACTTATTGGATTACTTTTCTTAAACTTTCTTAAGAATTCTATATTGGGAAGAGTAGCTTTTTTTTTCTAGGATATAAGTTTGACATCTGCCAATTTTACTATGGTGATAGGTTTATTTAATGGAGGTTTTGCTTTTTAACTCTAATTTCTATATAATAGAGTACATTTTTCTTTTCCTCCTCAGTTTCTGAACATTTGGTACATGTTAGAAAGTGACCTTGGCAACTTCAAAGTAATGAAAGAATTGTCCTAAATTTTATACTAGTAGTGTACTATCTGACTATGTTAATTATAGTTATTAATAACTATAAATTACAAACAGAAATTTTGTAAAATGTAGTTATAGAGATAAATTATTAATAAAACATTAAAGTTTACTTACATTTATACATTTGATACAGATTTCCTTCCTTAGCTTTTGAATTTCTAAGTGGAAAATCCTTTTAGTTTTCTTACTTTAAAGTTATGTACTTTTATAAGTTTTTTTTGGAGAATATAATTTTTTGACTTCTGAAATCCCACTTGAATTTTTTGTGATCTAATATCTTACACGATATAGTTCTAGTTGTTCTGTCTCCTGAATATTTTGTGTTTTAAAAACACTATTATATTATGAAATGTTTTGACATAATGACTTTAATATACTGTGATTTGTATGATTTAGAATTGTAAAGTTACTTTTTGGTTCTTGGCTCTTTGCAATGAATTATTCTAGCTAAGCTGATTTATAGATAGTAATATCATAATCCCTGTCTTTTTATTGTTGAGTTTGTGTGCTATACCCTTTATTATGCTTTTATCTTTAAATTTCCTAAAGTACATGGTGTTAGCAATATGAATATTCACAGCATAAAATTAGATTCTTATTTATAGTTCAATCAGAAATATGCTTTATATTTTTAGGGGAGTTAAGTTTTGTTGTTTATTAATATAGGAGATATATGTGGCCTCATTGCTGCTAATTTTCATCACATCTTTTGATTTCATGACTACTTCAGTGAATTCACCAGTCTAATTTTGAGCTAGACAAGTGTTATCGTCCTCTTTAAGTAATGCACAAAACGTAAGGCGAATCATGACCTGTGCTTAATTTTTCCATGTGGAAGTAGCAGGCTTTATTTTCAGCCATATTTCACTGGCATAATAAATTAATACCATCTTTTACTCAAAAGAAGGAAGGATTAGTGCGTAGTTTAATGATCATTAAACAAATTATTTGACATTTTGATTTGTGATTTTCAAGTTAGCTACATAAGTATTTAGAAAGTCTTGATTTCAGGATAAAATTGTGCTAGAGAAGTGAATTCCAAATACTTTCTGACATTTTACTCTGTCAGCAAATGACTTGGATCATATTTATGGCATTCTGAATAAAATGAATTATAGATTGGAGAAAGTTTGAATTCTCAAATACTTGGTTAATAGAGAAAATGATAATTATGACAATATTAGTAATTAAATTAACTAGAAGTGATAGCACTTTGCATGGTATCTCAGCCATAGCCAGTATTCAAATAATGTTTATCAAATGACTTTTGTAAAACTGATTTTTATGATTATAGAGAATTGTACTCTAGTCTCCTTTCACCTTCAATGTAACAGATAACTTGTGAAAAGACATGAAATTTCAGAGAAAATAGATGTCTATTCCTTGTGGTTTTAATTGAAATTAGTCATGATGAAATGCTATCTTAGTTCAAATTTAGGTAAAGATAACAGGCAAACTTTTCTCTGGTGAACTTTAAAGAAATAAATTATATTATCATTTTTGAGCACTTACTATTATCAGCCATATCAATAATAAAATTATCTTATGTTCATACCCATTTTCTGATGAGAAAATTTTCCTGGCTATTTTGCTAGCAGAATAATGGAAGATGATTTGCCTGTAGGGAGTTTAACTAGAGCCCATTATGGTAGAAAAGACTTTATTGACATGCTTGAAAAGTTGCCATTGGAATATAAATGCAGTTTTCATTTAAGCTGCATTTTATTCCAACATAAAAATTACAAAGATATAAAGAAGGTAACTTATGGGGATTAAATGTCTTAATCTTCACTTTACAGAATTACAATTATAAAGATAGCTTTATATTTATTTTTTCCTGTGTACCACACTTGGATGCAATAATATCTTAGTTCTTCCTTAATATGTACTAAATACTAGCTCGTAATATCTAACAACATAAAAAACATGTAAAAGAATATACTTTTCATTCATTGAGTCTCCAAAATGGCCTTATAACCCATTAAATCAATATCTCTTACTGTTTAAAGTTGCTACATTTGAAAAGATCATACCCATTTTTTTATAGATATAAACATTTATGAGCTGTGTTCTGTTATACTAAATTTCTGTCAATTGAGAGTGAACTTACTACAGTATCTTCATGCCAGAAAGGAACAAAGTTTTATACAGTGAGAGGTAGAGATCTAAACTGTTCTTTCTTACTTTGTGGCTGTGTACTTTTTCCAGCACTATTTGTTGAGAAAACTTTCCTTTCCTCCTGAATAGTTAAAAATCAGATTGTCATATGCATCTGAGTTTATTTTGGGACTCTCAGTTCTCTTCCATTAATTTATATTTTTATCCTATGTCAGTAACCATGCTATCTAATTACTGTTTTATCCTTGTGTGTGACTGTGGTGGCACAAAAGATGAGAGATTATTTGAAATCCATGTCCAGTTTAACCTCCAAGAAGGCTCATTCGGACTGCTTTAGCCTGGAATCCCTCAGCATGAGGGAGTCTCAGGAAAAACAGCCCAGAACTGAAACTTCTGTGACATTTTATTGATAGAACCAAAGACAAAACAAAGACAACTATAGGAATTCATGTACAGGACAGAAGTACAGGGAAAGGTTGAGGCAAGTCTGCTGCATGACTGAATTTAGAGCTAATTTAAATAATTAATCAGAGCATGGACAAGGGTCACGGCATACATTCCTGAAGGAAATATGTTTTGATCCTACTTTGATCTTATCCATTCATTCTAGGGGATCTGAGCTGTGTCTCTAAAGGTCCCTCATCTCTACATATCAATCTTATAATACATAATTCTAGCCAGTGCCCCTGATTGTTGATTGGTAAATGTGAATCCTCCTGCTTTCTTCTTATTTAGAACTATACTGGACTCTTTTGGGCCTCTTGAAATCCCATATAAATTATAAAATTAAGTTGCTCACTTCTACAAACAAATCTGGGTTTCATAGGTATTGTATGGAATCTATGTCAGTTTGAGTTAGATTAGCATCTTAATGTGATGTCTAATCTGTGAATATGGATACTTTCCTGTTTATTTAAATCTTCTTTAATTTCTTTCAACGTTTTGTAGTTTCCAGAGGATGTCTGACATTACTTTTGTTAAGATTACTCCTCTTTTACTCTTTTTGATATTGCAAATAGAATCTTTTCTAATTTTATTTTTGTATTATTTAATGCAACTGTGTACATAATACAAATGAATTTCTTCTTTTTTCCATTAAATTCACTGGTACATTTTAGGTATCAATTCCACACATCACTGGGATCTTGTACTTTTAAATGATGTATCTTGTTTCTTATTCTTTTCCACATTCCCCTGTCCTCCCTTCACCTCCTCCATCCTTCCCTATTTACAAATATTTTGTTTCCATTTTTTCTTTTCTCTTATATTTTTCTTTTCCCTTTTTTCCTTCAACCTACCCCTCCCACTTCCACTACTCCTTTAGATCTTTTCTTCCCAGTTCACACTGTTAATTATACATTTTGATCCTTATTTATACTTTTAGTTTCTCACATCAGAGAAACTATTCACTATTTATTAATTAATTTATTATTTTTTTTAGTACTGGGGATCAAACTCAGTACCTATTGCTTGCCAAGCAGGTACTGAAACCACTGAGCTAGATCCCTAGCCACACTATTTGGCATTTACACATGTGAGTCCAATTTATTTCACTTAAGGGTATTCTCTCAAAATGCAACCATTCAGCTATAAATGATTCTAACATTAAAGTTTAATGTTTCTGTTTTAATATTTAGATCTTAAACCCACTTAGATTTTAGTTTAGTGCATGGTGAAAGATAGGGGTCTAGTTTTAATGTTTGGCAAGTTGAAATCCAGGTTTTTTAATACCATTCAGAAAGTGACTATCTTTCCTTTAGTGAGGATGGTTGGCTCCCTTTTTGAAATATGAGGTTGCTGAATGTATCTGGAGTTGTGTCTGTATCTTTTAATCTATTCCACTGAACCTCAGGTCTCTTTCTTTGCTCATACCATGCTTTTTTTTTTTTTTTTTTTTTTTTTTTTTTTTTTTATGGCTTTGTGGTATAGTTTCAAGTCCAGGATTGTGATGCCCCCTGCCATGTCTCTGTTGCCTAGAATGGCTTTTGCTAGTCAAGATTTCTTCTGGCTCCAAATGAATTTCTGTACTGTTTTCTCTAGTTCTGTGGATTATACTGTTGGGATTTCAGTTGGGATTGCATTGGAAAACATACCAGTTTTAGAAGTATGGCCATTTTCACTGTATTGGTTCTTCCTAGCCAGGGACAAGGGATGTCTTTCCACTTTCTTATATCCTCTTTGATATCTTTTTTCAGAATGTTGTAGTTCTCAATGTAGAGATGTTTTGCTTCGTTTGTTAGATTGACACCTAGATATTTCATTTTTTTGGATGCTATAGTTAAAGTGATTGTTTCCCTAATTTCTCTTTCAGTGAGTCTGTTATTTGCATACAAGAAGGTTATTGATTTTTGTGTGTTACCTTGTATCCAGGTACTCTACGGAATCTGTCAATTAAGTCTAGAAGTCTTTTGGCAGAGTTTTTTTGGGTCTTCTTTGTATAGTATTATATTGTCAGCAAATAATAACAGTGTAACTTATTCTCTTCCTATTTTTATTCCTTTCATTTCTTTCTCTTGTCTGATTGCTGTGGCCAATGTTTCCAGAACTATATTCAATAAGAGTGGTGATAGTGGACATCCTTGTATTTTTGCTGATTTTAGTGTGAAGGTTTTCAATTTTTGACCACTGAGAATGATATGGGCTTTTGGTTTTCATAGATAGTCTTTATAAGGTTGAGACAAAGACCATCTATTCCAATTTTATGTAGGATTTTTAATCATGAATGGGTGTTGAATTTTGCAAATACTTTTTCTGCATCTGTTGAAATGATCATATCGTTTTCATCCTTGGCTGTTAGTATAGTGTATTACATTTATTGATTTACATATGTTGAACTATCCTTTCTTCCTTGGATAAATCCAACTTGGTCAGGGTGTATGATCTCTTTGATGACCCTCTGTATTATGCTTGCCAGTATCTTATTGAGGATTTCTTCATCTATGTTCAGTAGGGAGATTGGCCTGTAGTTCTCTTCTTTGATTGGATCTTTCCCCAGTTTTGGAATCAAAGTAACATTTGCTTCCAGGGATTAATTTGGATATATTGCTTCCCTTTTTATTTCATTGAACAGGTTAAAGAGTAGTGCCAATAGTTCTTCTCAAAATGTCAGTGTAGAATTCAGCAGTGAAACCATCAAGATATGGGCTTTTCTTTGTTGGTAAAGTTTTAATTACATTTTCAATTTTCACTGATTGTAATTGGGGTGTTTAGAAGTTTATATCTTCTTTGTTCAACTTTGGTAATTCATATGTATCTAGGAATCAGTCCATTTCTTATGGTTTTCCATTTTATTAGAGTACAAGTTTATTAGAGTACAACTTTTTCTATCCTAGTTGCATGGATATGAGTATTTTCTTTTCTTTCTTTGATAAGGTTGTCCAAGGGTTTATCTATATTATTTATTCTTTTGAAAAACACACTCTTTGATTCATTGCACTGATTTCTGTTCTGATTTTTTTTTTTTTGTACCAGGGATTGAAGTCAGGACTTTGTGCTCTGATCTTTATAATTTCCTACCTTGTATGAGCTTTGTATTTCTCCTTCTCTTCTTTTCTCAGAGCTTAAGGTTCATCATTAGATTGTTTATTTGAGCTCACTCTGTTTCCCTAGTATGGGCATACACTGCTATGAATTTCCCTTATAGAACTGCTTTAATTGTATCCCATAGATTCCTGTATGTTGTATTGGCATTATCATTTAATTATAGAAACTGTCTAATTTCTTTTTTAGTTTTATCTGTGACCCATTGGTTCCTCAGTAGAGTGATATTTAATTTCCATATGTTTGTGGAGTTCTTGCAGTTTCTTATTCTATTGCTGTCCAGTTTAATTGCATTATGGTCAGTCTACGAATTTCTTTTTGAACTAGGTGCATTTCTTGTATAGAGCATATTGTTGGATTTTGCTTCTTAATCCATTCTGCCAGTCTATTTCTTTTAATTGGTGAATTGAGACTATTGACATTGATGGTTATAACTGATATGTATGGACTTATCCTGGTCATGTTATTTTCCTTTCATTGGCTCTTTTATTTTTTTATTTTTCTCCTTCTCCTTTAATTTCTTGCCTTGCCCAATGGATTTGCTCTGTTTGGCCTCATGGAGCTGTTACCTTCATTGTCTTTTTCTAGTAGGATATTGTTTTTAATTGTTTGGAGTGCTGGATTCATGAAGTTTCTCAGCTGTTCTTTGTTGTGAAAGTATCATTTCCTTCATGAATTTTGAAAGATATTTTTTCAGGATATATCAGTCTAGATTGGAGGTTGTTTTATTTTAGGGCTTAAATAGCTTACTCCATGCTCTCCTTGACTTGAGTGTTTATGTTGAACAGTCTTCTGTGATTCTGATGGGCTGTCCTTTGTATGTTAGTTGTTTCTTTTCTATAACTGCTTGTAGTATTTTGTTCTTCTGTTGGTTTCCCAGGATCTTGATTATTATATGTCTAGGTGTAGATTTTTTTTTTTTTGGTCATGGATAGTTGCAGTCCTATATGACTCACTTATCTATATGTCAAATTCTTTTGCAATTTTTGGGAAGTTTTCTGTCATTAATTCCATGAACAGGGTTTTTTTTTTTAAATGTCATTTGTACTTTCTCCTCTTTTTCATGGACTCCTCTCAGTCTTATATTATTCTTGTTTGCATCATGTAGAGCTGTTGGATTGATTTCTCAGGGTCCTTTACTATTTTTATGAGATCACATTTTTGTTTGCTTGTTTTGGTACCAGGAGTTGAACTCAGGTCCCTGCACTTGCAAAGCAAGCACTGGAATCACTGAGCTAAATCCCTGGCCCAAGATCTCATTTTTTAATGGTTAATGACTGCCACCCTATCCTCCACATCTGAAATTCAGTGTTCACATTGGCTCATTCTGCTGCAAATACTTTCAGTGTTGTTTTTAATTTCCTGAATTTTTGTTTCATGGATTCCACTTCTTTCCTGTGTTGCACATTCATGGTTTCCATTTTTTTTCTCTGCTGGACATTCAAAGCTTCCATCATGGTTCTGAGGTTGTCTAATTTTTAAAATCTGTTTCTGTTCTAGAGTCTTTAATCATGTCTTTCATTGTGCTCACTATCTCTGTAGTTATCTGGGATATTATTTCTGTTTTGAATTTTACTAGAGCCTCATTCATCTGTTTTGTTGCTTCCTGTGCTATCAGTTCAAGGTGTCCAGGTGGTTGATTATCATACTTTTCCACTTCGTTTCCCCATAATTTGTCTTTGTTGAAGTGGAAGTTTGGATTTGTGCCTTGTTTAGGTGTCTTCTCACTTCTATTTTTATTTTTTGGTTCTGTTTTTGGTATAATTCCTGGGTTGATACTTCAGTATTCCTTATTTTAAGTATCTTCATTGCTTGTATTTAGAACCCTTCTGGAATGATTGCTTCTCAGATATAGCTGTTCTTTAAGTTTTGAGTCTCTAATGACTCTTAGGCAATCTCATTTTCAGTAAACGAGGAAGGAGGACTGATTAGATCAATCACAACACCTTCTCCCAAGTGATGAAATCAGCAACAACAATAGCATTAAGCACAGTTTAGAAAATGGCAATTTGTGGTAACTATTAAGGTATCACCTTTAACCATGTGAATTAAATAAAAATATAGGACCAGCCTAAAATATGTTTAATAGTGAATAACTCTTCAATATAACAACTTTTTTGTGGAGGGAGGGATAGATAGGAGGACAGGGAAAGGATAGAAGTGAGGCCAGAGGACACAGGAGGATTACACAAACTCTAGGAAACTGTTGAAGACAAGAGGAAAAGACAGAACAAAAGAACAAAGACAAGAACAGAACAACCTAATAGCAAGAGGGAAGCTAGAAACTGTATTCACCTTCCTTGGTAACTAATGACAGTTGAGAGAAGAAAAAAGAGAGAAGAAAAGAAAAAGAAAAGGAAATCCAAATTAGAACAGGATCAGGAACAAAAAGAGAGATGAAGAACAAGGTGGGAGAGAGGGACAGAGTAAGAGATTGAGAGATAAAGAAAGAAAAGAAAAAGAAAGAAAAAAAGAATAAATTTGAAAAGAGAAGAAAAAATAAATAAAAATAACTTTTAAAATAAAAAAAAATGAAGGGCCTCCTTTAGAATATGTCTCTTCTGTCACATTAAACAACATGGGCAGCAGTGTGCAAACCTAAGTCAATTAATCTCAGCAAGCCAGCTATAGTCCCCTGAGATTCAGACTGATTTCTGGCTGCAGAGTCCAAGTTGAGCTCCCTGACCTCCTGCTGGGTTGAACTCTGCAAGGTTCTACAGTAGATTCCAGCTGCCCTTCCCCTGAAGATATTCCAGGTTCCAATAGCAGGTGGTGATCTTTCCAATTTACCAACTATGATTGTCTGGTGTGCCTTTATGGCAGAGATTTCCAGTGGGCTTCAATTTTCATCAAGGAGCCTCAGGAAGGCCCTCTTTCTATTCACTTCTGCTTTATATTCTGAAGCTCAGAACAATGGCCTTTATGAACCCCCCAAAACTTTTGTGGTGTGGATCCAGGTACTGGAAAGGCCCAGTGGCCAGCAGTGGGGGGGGTGGTATCGGCTCTGTTCCTCCTCGGTGGCCCAGGGGCCATACTACTCGCTCCTTGGCTCCTTCTCCTATAATTGGACTTCATATACGGGTCTTGTGCCCTACAGACTTACTGAACACATTTATTAATTCTATTAGTGATTAAATGTATTCTTCAGGATTTCTTTCAATACAAGGTAGTACTAGTAATGAAGAAAAATTATTTTACTTTTTCCCAGTCTAGATGTTTTTAATGCATTTTTCATGCACTGTGAGAACCATTGATACATTATTAAATACAAATGTTGAGAGTGTTTACTTTGTCCTGTGTTTAATTTTAAGGAAAAAATTCATTTTTCACCATTAATTATGATATTAAATGGATTTTGTGAATTCCCTGATCTGTTTGAGATCTTTTCCTAATGTGTGTGTGTGTTCTTAATCATGAAATGGTGCTGATTTTTGTCAAATACTTCTTCTACATTCATTGAGATGTTCATGTGTTTTTAAAACTTTTTATCATGATATCAATGATGCACTGATTCAATTTTAGTTATTAAACTAACTTTGCATCCTGGGGTTAATCTTACTCAATCATGGCCTATAATTCTGTTCATTTGTATTACAGTATTTGGCTTGTTAGTGTACTTATCAGTAATTTTACTATTGCTGGAATAAAATACCCAACATGTGCACTTCAAGGAAAAGCTTATTTGGCTCTGAGTTCTAGTGGGTTCAGTCTTATGGTTAGAAAGAGAAGGAAGACAGAAGGAGAGAAGGAATTATATATATACCCTTCCAGGTCACATGATGTATGGCCTGCCTTTTCTGATCAGACTCCATTTATGAATACATGATGTTGTTGGTGGATGTTTGAGAGCATAATAGTAATTTGCTGAGGTCTTTTGTGTCCATATTCATAAGAAGTATTCATCTACAGTTCTTGTGATATGTTTATCTAATTTTGGTAATAGAGCAATACCTCAAAAAGTTGAGAAGTATTTTGTCTTCTATTTTGAAGTAGTTTGTGAAGAATTTGTTATCAACAATTCTTTATATGTTTGGTAGTCTTCATCAATGAAGCTCTATTAACATAGGCTTTGGTCTACTCTTTAAAATTGTAAATTCAATGTCTAAAGACACTTTTTTAGGTATAATATAGTTGTTTATTCCTAAATCGGTTTTAATAGTTTGTGTCTTTCTGAGACTTGTCTATTTCTCATAAGCTATATAATTTGTTGTTGTAAAATTTTTCACATTTTTATTTGCATAAGGCTGGTGATAATATCTATTCTTTCACTTCTCATTGCAGTAATTGAAGTCTCTTTCTTTTGGTCAATTAGGAAAAGGTGCCAATTTTGTTGATCGTTTCAGTTTGCTTTTTTTTCTTTAGTTCATTAATGTCTATTTCAATCTTTTCTTCTGTCTACTATTTATTTATTTATAATTTTTTGAGACAAGGTCTCACTATGTTGTGCAGGCTAGTATTGAAATCACTATGTAGTTAATGTTTGCCTTGTACTCATGGCAGTCCTCCTGCCTCGGCCTCCTGAATGCTGGGATTACATGTGTGCACCATCCCCTCTGGCTTCCACTTATTTTAGATGTATTTTACTCTCCATATTCCAGTAGATAAGTAGAAATTTAGTTTGCTGATTTGATATATTTCTTCTATTTCAATATAGATATAGCTATATTGTTTTTAAGTTTTGATAGGTTTTGTTAAAATTGTCATGAATTTCAAAGTGATTGCTGATTTCTGTTATAACATTTCCCCTTTGATCTATTAGCCTTTAAAGGAGCTATTAGTTTCTACATATTTGTGAATTTCCCTAATTTCTCCTTGTAGATTACTGAGTTTTTAAAAATCATGGTCAGATAATACATATTATTTCAATCTTTATTTATTAAAGTTTTTTTATGGTATAGCATATGTTCTATCTTGGAGATCTTTTTAAAAAGAATTTTAACACACTAAAGTGGCCAGGCTAGGCTTGACTTTCATACCCTCCTGCCTCATCCTCCCAGAGAACTGGGATTACAGGCCTGTACCAACATGGGCAACTTTCAGCATTCCGCTGGTTATTTTTATTTTTATTTTTCACCCTTTTACTTCCAATCTATTTGAGGTTTTGTTTTGTTTTGTTTTTTCCCAGTACTGGGGATGAAACTCAGAACCTTGTGCTTGCAAGGCAGGCACATTGCCACTTAGTTAAATCCCCAGTCCTATTTGTGGTTTTTAATCTAAAATGGTTCTCCTGTAGAGAACATGTAGTTGAGTCATGTTTTTGAATCTAATCTTATTTTTTTTGCTTTTGTTGATTTTAATTACTCCATTCAAATTCAAAGTTATTATTGATATAGTTGTATTTATTATCCACATCTAGAATTTTTGTTTTCTATATATCTCGTCTTTTTTATTTTTGTCTTCATCCTCACCATTATCTTTTATACTGAGTGAATGTTTTCTAAGTAACAGTTTAGCTTTGTTAATTATTATTTCACTATATTTTCTGAGTTTTAATTTTAGTGGTTGCATTAGGGTTCATCATATACATTTTAATTTATTTTATAATTGCACAGTTATCTCTACAAATGCTCCATGTTTGTGTTAATTTGAATTGCTGTCCAAAGTCACATGTTTTTAGCCTAAAATGCTTTTTAGTAGGTCTATTACCAATAAGTTATCTTTTTATTTTTAATAGTAAATTCTTCATTTTACCTTCAGATGGCAATGATGGTTTTACTACATACATTCAGAACTCTTGAACTTATTTTTTTCTTTGAACACATAAAATATGTTTGTCTCATTGCTTTCTGGCCTATTGATTCAGCCGAGATTTCTGTTGTTAATCTTAGTGAGATTCTCCTCTTAATGCATTGTTTTCTGATGGTGCTTTCAAGATTTTCTCTTTTATTTTCAGCACTTTTACTGTAGTAGAGCCATTTGTGAGTCTTTGTATTTTTCCTACATGTAGTACATTGTAGGTTATAGTTCCTCAGTAAATTTAGATTTTTATTTCTCATTTCTTTTTCATTTGTCCTGTTGGTTTACTTAATGTTATCATATACCTCTCTAACTTTCTGTTACATTTTAAAAGATTTTTCCTATTTAAGTTTTATAATCTCTATTAACTTACCTTCCCTTTTATATTTTGTTTTGTTTTCTTTGATCTGTTGTTTAGTCACTCTCATAAAAATTTTTAAAAATTCAGTTACTGTATTTTAGCTGCATGTATTTGATTTGATTTTCTTTTTGAAATTTATAATCTCTTAACTGATATTCTCTATTCAACTTTGTCATCATACTTCCTTTTGGGTAATAATGCTTTGCTTCAGACCTATAAATGTAGTTAATGATTGGCTTGTATTTTTCCTGCTAAATCAGGGATCTGGTTACTTTTACAGAGAGTATCTTTTGCTTATTTTCCCTCATATCCCACTGTAAGGGTCATATTTTCCTGCTTCTTTGTATGTTTCACAATTCTTTGGAGCCTGGGCATTTAAAATCACATATTTTAGTAATTCTGGGTACTCTTCCCCTCCTTCAACAGCTTCTTAATGGTATTTGTTCAGTCAAGTTTGTCTTATTTTAGTGAATTCCCTTTTCTCTGCCTACTAGTGTTACACCTCTGGTGCTGCTCTCAGGGTGGCATAGGTTTGAATATACCCACAACCACCTTGTCACGTTGAGATGACAATAGTAGTGTTAAAATTCCCTTAGGCTCTTTTTCTGACTACACCTAGCTATTAACCTCAGCTAATTTCCAGTTTATTGTGATCAGCAATATTCTGGGGGCTTATAATCCTCCACAAACAAATCAAATTATAACTTTTTTAGTGGATGAGTAGTTTCTAATATCAGTGTTCTTACTTCAAAAGGACTCCACATGGATTTCTTCTAATTCTCTGCTACATGATAGCCAGTTTTCTAGGGTGTCTTCACTAGGTCTATGACCTACTTTCACTATAATCCAGTTTTTAGGAGTGCCCTCATGTTCCAAGTTCTGCTCATTCTATTACAAATGAAATCAGTACCCTTGGAAAGAAGTTAGGTGCTAGCTGTTTTACACTTTGCTCACAGAATCTCTGTGCTAGGGACTTTGAGCTGGCAATGGGGACAGTGACAAGTTTTCCTATGAGTGACAACCATGCTCTTGAAGCTGAATGCTGTCAGAGAGGTTGCCAATATTTGAAAGATGAAAATAGAGAACATGGAAAAGCAAACAAGAAACCTGTGATATTGAATTAGAATTACAGCTCTCAGGGTAAACGTTATATCACACACAAATACACACAACACACCTGCATTTAATGGTTCATTTGTTGTGTTTCTCTGGCTTCTGTTATGCTTTAGGAGGTTTTGTGGAACAGAATACCTCTTGTATAGTTGTAGTCATTACCCTAATCATGTATGTAACTGAATTAATACATTTTTCCTTAAACCACAGTCAAATTCTCATCCTCACAGGAAACAAGTTGACTTTTCTTGGCCATAAGTCTGTATGCAAGGTTATTCCCAAACATGCAAAGACAACCATATGAAAAGCATGAAATGTGTTTTCATTAGACTATTAGTTTTAACAGGGTATAAACTCTATTTTCTGATAACTTTTTAAAGATCAATTTAATAAAATTTCAAAGTTACATGTAAACTTAATCTTGGGGGAGCTGTAAGATTTTCATGAATACGAATTAGCTTTTTGAATAGGATTTGCATGATTCTCAATCTGACACATATTTTTTACTATATTAATGACCTGTTCACAGTACATGGCAGGAAGCAATGAAAAGTAGAAAGTAAATGATGCTAAAATGGAGGCTTTAGAAAAAAGCTTGAGTGTAGATTTTCAATATTGTCCTCATGTGAAAAAATGAAGGTTAACATTTCCTCCCTTTTGAGGAAGTTTCAAATACCTAATGGGAAAGAGGGAAAGAGAGAGAGAGAGAGAGAGAGAGAGAGAGAGAGAGAGAGAGAGAGAGAAGGCTAGCATAAAGAGGAAGTAAACAAACCAAAATATTTAAATTGTTGGGGTAAGAAAGAGAACTATTTAAAATACTGAATAGTTTCTCTGGTGTGAATAAACTACAATAATACAGAAGATCCTAATAAGATTACTCACCTTGGGAAATGGGAAGAAAGGAGCTAAAGGTGTAGGGAAGGTGGGACAGGTAGGGGAAGGGTAAAAAGGGAAAAGAAAAAAAATGTGAGATAATGAAAAGATGGAAATAAAGTGGTTGTAGATGGGGAGGGGAGGAGGGGGTGAAGGGAGGGCAGGGACAAGGGGAAAAAATGAGAACCAAGACTTGTCATGTAGAGGTACAAGATCCCAACAATGAATGTAACTGTACTGTATCCCTAAAATGTACCAATAAACTCAATTAAAGCTGAAAAAAGTAAATATAAAAAAAGAAAAATAAAATATGAAGTTTAAAAAAAAGATATTGATTTTTTCAGTGACACAAATTATGAAAAGCAAGACCTTCAAAATGATATATGCTACTGTGAAAATTGTTCATGTCGGCCATACATGCTGGCACATGCCTGTAATCCCAGCATTTGGGAGGCTGAGACAGGAGGATCACTGTGAGTTTGAGACCAGACTGGGCTACATAGTGAGTTCCAGCTCAGTTTCAAATATACAGTGAGACCCTGTCTCAAAAAACCAAAAAAAAAAAAAAAAAATTGTTCATGTATTCCTCATTTTTATATAACACATAATCCATATAATATGCTAATCACATAGAAAATGTAAACATTTCAATTTTGTCCTTGTGAAGATTATTCATGCTCAAGTATATCTGTGTATCAGAATTAGAGCATGCATGCTAGTTATCTATAATAGTGACCACATGTTGTGGTTTAAATCTAAAATGCCCATCAGATATCTCAAATGTTCAGAGATGGAGCTTTCAGAAGATGATTGGTTTCTGAGGCCCTTCACTTCATGGGTGGATTAATCCATTGATACATTTATAATTGTATGGTTTTATTGACAGGCAATAAAATATGTATTCTTAAGTGAAATACATTGGACACATGTAAATATTGCATGTTTCTCTGGTGTGAGAAACAGAGTATAAATAAGGACTAATATGTATAATAGATATTGTGAAATAGGAAGAAGATATTCAAATGGGTAGGGGCACAAGGGAGGGATACGATAGAAAAAAAAGGAAGGTTAAAGAAAATAATATGAAAAAAGAAAGATAAAATGGAGACAAAGGTCTTATAAGTAAGAAGGGGAAGAAGGGTAGAAGGGAGCAGAGGGGAAGGGGAAAAGATAAGAATCAGGATATATCATGTACAGGTATAAATTCCAAATGATGAATATGATCATTATGTATATCTAAATAATACCAATAAACTTAATTTATGATAAAAACTATACAGGATGAGGCGTAGTTGAAAGGAGTGTCCTGAGACTGACTGTAGGGGCTGTATTTTGTTCTCAGCCCCTTCCTCTGTGGCTCTTTTCTTCTCTGCTTCCTGGCCATCATGAGGTGAGGTGAGCAGCTTTCTTCTCTCATGCCCTCCTGCCGTCATGGTTTTTCCTTGGAGTTGGCTTACCATGGACTGAAACCTCTGAAATGCAGATAGAATAAATCTTTTCCCCTTTAAGTGTTTTTTTTGTTCCCTCCAGGCATTTGTGACAGTAATGTAAAGCTGAATAACACATCATGTACAATGTTTAGAGGAATGAACTTAATCCTCAATCATATTCCAGAAATATTGTGGGTTTAGATTTGTAGTACTGAATGGATGTTCCAAGGAAAACTCCCGAAGTTTATGGAGTATGAGAGATGAAAATGAAAGTTGTTAAGCAGGAGCATTTCCATCATGAAATCTTTAAAAATGCTAATCAAAATCTAGTTATTATTTCTGAAGCCAGATAGACACACTGGCAAATTCCCCACAGTACATATTCTAAGCTTTGCTATTCAGGTGGAACTGTTTGAACACCTACATTTTGCGCCTCACTTCCTTCTTTTTCCTGAGTTCATTCCATTTTTATGAGTGATGCTCCTTGCTTTGAATAATTCACCATCTAAATAAAAGTAACAACATCAAAGAATCCCAGACTTAATAGGCTCCATTCGAGTGTGGGCTCCCTTGGGTTGATCTGAAGGAGACTGAAGAATTAATCACCCAGGATAAGAGCCTCTAGCTTTTCATATGTTTAATGCTCAAGTCACTTTCACAAAAACACTCTCTTTCCCTTTTGTTTTTATGTTTAGTTTTCTAAACACTGTCATTTTGTTTCCGCTTCAGCTCCAGATCCCCAGGATGTCTTGGCACAAAGCACATGTAAAACAAATAAACACCTTCTTGCACACTCTAACAAGTGCAGCAATTAGTCTCTGAGCACAGCTTGCTCTCCACCACAGCAACTCATTTGGTTTTGGTTGCTATTGTAGGAGAACAACTTTGAATCAGCAACATTTGTTTGATTTCCCCAGTCTTCACCCATCAGCATAGTGGCTTTGTGCATCCCTTTCAAGTCGCAAACTCTGTGCTCCTTCAAAATGAGCTGCTACCCAGAATAGTCACCTTGACTCTTATATGTCACCTTATCACACTCTCATGGGACTTTCAGCTGTGGGTGTTCTTCACTCCAGATGGGCTGTAATAACTACTTGCTATGCTGTGAATTACTGATGATTTCCATCTGAACACTTTTCTTTCCTTTTGTTATACAATACTATACACTTAATATTAACAATTTTTAGTATATATTCATAAGCAGCCTGTAGTTCAACAACCCAAATATCATTTGTTGAGCACCCAACTTAGAATATTTATTAGTTAAGTGGGAGAATACATTGCTTCCATTATGTTGATGCAACAGAGGAGCTAAGAATTTATCTTTACTTTCCCAAATTCTTTTGTTTTTGAAGTATTGATTTTTTTAAAGAAAAATGAAACTATGTTAATACATCATCTATGATAAAATATGGTACAGTGAGTTATGAAGTTGAATGATTATTATCATCAGTGAAATACAGGAAATTGTATTTTCTAGTGAAAATTAATATTATTTGTAAGTTGAATTAAATGTTTCAAAACAAATAAAAAATTTTCATTGAAATTGATATTGTAGGATACTGACTTCTATATTTTCATACTATTATTGGTTAATTCTTCCTGGATCCTTTCTTTAGTAATGCAGGCAAACAAATAAGTAAAAGTAAATTCTCATTCCATTCTCATTATGGATCTGTGGCTAATTATGGGGCCTTAAAATGAGTATGCAGTGGTTCCTTAGCTACGCAAAATGGTTAATCTAAATGGTCTTCTAAAGCCCTTCACAGTTCTAAAATTCCACAATTTTTATTCCTACTGAATAATTCTTTAGGTTGGAGGATTTAATTATCTTAATACTAAAAAGAACTTTGATTCTTCTGTGTAAATTAAGAAGATCAACCATTCACATATTGAACAAATATTTGTTGCAACTCTACTATGAGCTGGAACCTAGGGAAAAAAGGGGCAATAAACATGATACAGTTATTCTACCTTCAGAGAGATATGTTCTAGTATCAAAGGTAAGCACATAACTAATCAGAAAAAGAATTATTATGTCAAGTAGCAAGAAGGAAATTAAAGGGTGAGGTAGAAAACAGTAGGATGACAGGGAAGTACTTTACACAAGGTAATAGGAGTAGCTTTGTAAATTTTGATTTTTAGATACTGTTTTGACTAGAAAGTTACACTGACTATTCTTTGTGTAATATTATTCTGAGAGAAAAGAATAGTGATATGGGAAGACTCTGAGGTATGATTTAAGCAAAGGTGAGTGGAAATATATCTTTACGTGGAACTGTGCCATAGTTTGGATCTGAAATGTCCCCCAAAGACTCATTGTTAAAGCTGTGGTCCCTAGCTTGAAGTGGTAAGAGTAGGTGGCAAACTTTTAAGAGAAATATTTTAGTTACTTTTTTTGTGGCTGATACGTAATACCTGACATGCATAGCTGAGGAGGAAAGCTTTTCATTTTAGTTCATAGTTTTCAGAGGTTTTGGTTTGTAGGTGGCTGCCTCCAAGATAGTATGGGGAGGGGCGCAGGTGAGGAGATGTTCCTTACATCACGGCAGTTGGAAGCCAAGACTGAAGGGAGGAGTAGGGATGAAATAAATCATTGCAGGCCATGCCCTCAGTGACCCATCTCTTTTGACCTGATCCCAACTCCTAACAGCAAGTCAGCAATAAAATGATGCCCTCAGTGACCCATCTCTTTTGACCTGATCCCAACTCCTAACAGCAAGTCAGCAATAAATTCATTGGCAATAAATTCACTAATCCACTGATGATTTTCACTCCCATGATCTAATCACCTCCCCAAACACATGAAGCTTTAGAAGACATCCAGATATAGACCATAAGAAGGGGGGACCTAGTTGAAAGAAGTTAGGACACTGGAGGCATGCACTTGAAGGCCCCCCTTCCATGGATGCCATGAGAACAGATCTCTGACACCATATACTTCCACTGTAATATACTATGCTGGCAAAGGGCCAAAGCAAAAGGGTCAAATGACCAAGGACTAAAAACCTCTGAAACTTTAAGCCAAAATAAACCCTTCTTCCTTTTAAATTGGTTATTTTAGCTATTAGAGAGCTGGCTAACACAAACTTACCATGTGGCCTGGAAAAATTTCAGTCCCTCTGGACTTGTTTCTTTTCTGTTATAATGCTTCTAGGGCAACCTCTTCACTAAGCTGCTAAGAGGTACAGTAGTTGCCAAGCAGGAAATCTCCTTACCACAACTCCCAAATGAGTGCTCAGCTTTAAAAATATTACCAGTAAGAGAAACATTTAAAAATCATCAGATAATTTTTCCTCTTTTCTTAATTTTAGCAACATGCAAGAAAAGCTGTGAGTCACAAAAGCGCAGTGAAAAGCCAGGCAGGAATTCAGAACATCAGGCTGGTGAATGAAGGAAGTGTGCTGTGGTCAAGTAGTAGCCACCACTTTCTTCCTTCTTCAGTCTCATTTCTACCACCGTATCTGCAAAGTACTCCTTCTCTGATATAAGGAATTTTAGCTTTTCTACATGTTGTAAATATTATTGAAATGAGCTCAAGGTTAAGCAGAATGTAATGCTGGGTAGTTTTTCTGCATTAACATTGCAAGGCTTATAAATATCATTTGTGAAATAGTCATAGGAATGAACAGCCCTTCAACCAGAGTTACAGCACAAATTCAGTGATAGCTATTTAGAATGTTGAATTCCCAGCATGAAAATTTATCATGGATGCTATATCTCTGTTTCTTATGTTACAAACTCCAGCTAGTTTTTCTAGTTACTAAACCAATAAGAGAAGCTTCTTACTTATCTACTTGCCATATAAAAGAAAATTCTATCTTGTCCACTTTCTTGAAAATGTTATTAACAAATTGCAAGCCAAGTGTTTTGTGCTGATAGGACTGCATTTGATAACAGTATTAGCAGATTCTTATTGGTTCTGCATATAGTAAAAGCTAGAGTCCTTTTACAAGACTTATCCAGTGTAGCCTATGGTAACACTAGAATGTCTGTATCTATAAATACATAAGTCAGGCTTAAAATGCTGTGTGAGAGCTTTAAAAATGCTGATTGAGAGCTATATTTGCTTTGGGGAAGAAAGAGTATTTTCTGAAAAAAAATGCTTACCTTCCTAGAGAAAGTTTTTATAATTTCTTGGAGAGTGAATGGGCAAGGAAAGGATGAAAAAAACTTTTAAAAAAAGAATCAGATTTCTTCTAAACAAGGAAATTCAATAAAACAAATATATACATACTTTCATATTTTTTTTAGTTTCTACTAAGAATGAGGAGAACATGCTATTTTAAGCTTTTAGTTCCTATGTCAACTCTCTCAACAGCCTTAGATGTGACCTGAATTCAAATCTTCAATCCTGAGTAAAGACTCATCTGTTAACTATTGTCTATCTGCAACTTTAGTAACTTCAGACATTTCATATGACTTTTGGCTTTATTTATTTGTTTGCTTGTTTTTTGAGACAGGGTCTCACTATGTAGTTGAGACTGAACTGGAACTCACTATATAGCCCAAGCTGGTCTTGAACTCACCGCGATCCTCCTGCCTCAGCCTTCCGAGTGCTGGGATTACAGGTGTGTGCCACCACGCCTGGCTTGTCTTAATTGGCTTTAAAATAGCAGAGCTCCAGAAATCAAAATACGTGTATTCTTTTTCTTCTGTCTGGGAGAGGGAATGTATGGATAACTTAAATGAATTTTTTCTACACAAAACCAATTCTGTTTAACATTCTGGTACTGATACATTTGATGAAGAAAACAAAACAAAATAAAAATTAAACTAATTTTATAAAGAATTTATTAATAAAATCATTTATTATGCAATAGTTTGTGTACAAAAATCAACTTCTTTCTTCTACTTTTCTCAAAGTCTTTGAACATATAGTGTGGGTAGGGAATTATGCTGAGAAGCACCACCTTACATTCCCAAATGCCTTCCAGTTGGCTTTGATTGTAACTTCAACCCTTGAATTTAAAAGGGGAATAATCACAGTATTTTACAGTTGGTTCTTTGAGAAATTAAAAAATAAACCAGAAGAAATGAAAAAAAACCCCTCATTTGTATAGAGTCTATTGATTCTGTTGCTAAATGCACTTTTGAAAGTTGATTATTCTAATTAGCCATTATGAAGCTACTGGCTAAGTTAAGTAAATTATCATCACGGGCAAAAGCATCTTTGCTTTCATAATTAAAACTAATCAAACTATCATTGGTATAGAGAGGCACACAGCTTTATAATTCCACACAAACTTTAAGGACAAAAGCTCTGGAATTCCATTTGACCAGAAATCTAAGCACATTGCAAAAGCTTTGATGTAAGTAATTCTTTTATGCTCTGTGATCTTTAGAGGAATGGATGATGGCCTTGTACTTCCCAAAGCACTTCTGTGATTTGTAAAATTGTCACGTACTTAACTGAAGCAAATATGTGGTGGAGAAGAGTTTGTCCTCTTTGATGGGAACATGCCCTTTTCTCTCACAAAGATATTGTTTTAAGGAAAGTGTAGTTGAATATATTATTTTGTGTTTATATTACATCCACACACATACATACTCCTAGGCATGTGCATATATTAATAATCACACTTTCATATATATAGTAAGTTTATCTACAAGTATATGTTAAGGGTATGATGAAGGCTAACATTCCCCCCTGTGGAATTATCAAGGTGGGAAGCAAATATACAGCTAATGTTATTGGATGAGCTTCAATGTACAAAAGAACTAAACCTGCATCTTGTCTGGGAAGTCTTTCAGAAAAAGTGTTTGAGATCAGTCTTGAAGAGTAAAGAGGGTATTTGAAGACATACATATGGACAAGGACATTAGGAACAGTTCTATACATAGGTGATAAAGTATAAATATGAGATAGGGTTCTAGCCTTCGATGTTTTCAGTGATAAAGGAATAATCCTTGCACTGCAATTGAGATCATTCTTGTTAGATTTAATATCTGCCAAGATTCCATCACCTGCAGTTTACGCATAGAAAGATGAAGATCCTTCAGGCTAAGGCAGATGACATAAATATTTTATTTGTACCTGTTTGAAGGTAGCTATCCCAGATGGTTCTCCATTTTGGTTAAATAAAAGCAGAAATAAATATGTATTACTATCACAAATTGAGCACCTGTTTTCTTCCAGGTACTTTACTATTACCTTTTCTAAGGAATATAATTTTCTTTGTTCAACTGAGGATATAAAATTTGTCCACATAGCTGGGACTCTGGAACTAATCAAGCTATTATGCTTCCACAAGATAGTACAGAAATAGTATTAATAAATTAACTTACTTAATTCAACCTGTATGAAGTTATACTAAGTTTGTCGATTCAAGAATTGGAGCACAGATGTTACAAGACAAGAATTTCTTCATAAAGCTGCATTTTAACTATCTTTACTTTCTCACTGTTTTCAAAAAAAGTCAACAGTTGTTCTAGGGACTTGTCAAATATTAGTCCCAACGTAGGTAAGTCATTCCCACATTTTCACATTCCCCAGTACAAGTGTTCTCTTTCTGTTTCTTTACTTCTGTGTCTGATACAGTGGACCCTCAAGTAACTTCCTATCTAATACATGAACAACTTGGCTTAATTAAGTTAATGGAAGATTCATCTACCTCGTGTTATCTATAGCATGTACCCAGGTAAACATCCAGATCTCATCTGTGTTGACTTAGTTGCAACCAGCTGCTCGGGAACTCGTAGGTCAAAGATCCACTGTATATGATATTTTTATGTATTAGATTAGAACATTCAAAGTCATTTCTATTTCCTTTCTTGTTCACATTCTTTATCAAATCTGGTGTTAACTTCTACTACATTTTTCTTATCAATTACATTTTTATTTCCACTTCTGCTCCCTAATTTAGGGCTTCTAAATCAATCAAATTATATTTTATTGAGCATTGCTGATGTCTTTCTTCATGCAGTTTCTCATAATTAAAATACCATCCCTCTTCTCTAAGCATATCTACATGTATTCATCTTCCAAAATTTCATGTATCCATCTACTTAAATTTTTGCTTTCTGTGACTGCCTTCTGAATCTTAGACATGGGATCCTGAAGTTTAACTTTTTATTTTTGTCTCTATTTCACTGTTGTCCTCTCAGATAATTTGTAACTTCTGTGAAGTCAGGGACTGAATTTCTTTTGCATCTTGCTATGTAGGAAAGTACTAATTTTAGGATAGCTTTGTAATCACATGGATTGAGCCAAACAACGTTTTTCAAAACTACAGAAAAAATAAAGGTAAGCAGACCTTAACATTAGCTCCTACTGTAATTAGGAAGCATGGAAGTTAGACACACAATTTATAAAACAAGATAGAATTTAGAATTTATATCTTGATCCTATTGCTTGGCTATTAGAATTAAATTGTTTAAGACTGTTATTGCTTTTTTGGAAAATGGGGATAATTACACCAACCTCTGGCTATTCTTATAGACAATATTAGGTACTAATACAAAAGTACAAATGAATATGTATGCCCTATTAATACTATAACTGAACACTATAGATAAGTGTGTAATGCTAAAATAATCCGAGGAATACTTCAGTACATGTTTCATTTTTTATTTTATTAAGAGACGATTAAATATCTTGCTCAAGGTTATAAAGCTCAGAAGCAGTGGGTTAGGATACAAACAATATAAACTTAAAAATTAAGCTCCTCACAGGTAAGTTATAATATATGGAACCATTTAACACAATGCCTAGCTCATATTGAATATTCACTTAATCATTTTTTTCCATAAGTTTGTCAGTACATTTTAGGTATACAGTACAGTTACATTCATCATTGGGATCTTGTAACTTTACATGACTTATCTTGGTTCTTATTTTTCCCCATTGCCTGGTCCTCCCTTCACTACCTCCACCCTTCCCTATTTAAAAGGACTTTGTTTCCATTTTTTCCTTTTCTCCTATTTTTTCCCTTCTTACATTTCCCTTACTCCTCCCACTTCCCCTACTACTTTAGGCCTTCTCTTCCTATCATGCAACATCAATTATACATTTTGATCCTTATTTACTATTTTGGTTTTTCATACCACAGAAACTATTTGGTATTTACACATGTATGTCCTATTTTTTTCACTTAACAGTATGGCTTCAATGTGCATCCACTTAGCTATAAATGTCTCTAGTTTCTCATTCTTTATTGCTAAGTGGTGCTACACATCTTCTTTATCCAGTCTCCAATTGATAGGCAATTGGGCTGTTTTCAAGTTTTAGCTGTAACAAACTGCCACTATAAACATGGGTGCACATATATCACTACGGAACGAGCTTCTAATTCTTTTGGGAAGACATCCAGCAGAGGAATAGCTAGGTCAAATAGGAACTCTGATCTGAGTTCTTTGAGGTATCTCCATAGTGATTTTCACAGTGGTTGCACCACTATGCACTCCCACCAACAGTGGAGGAGGATTTCTTTCTCCCCACAACCCTGCCAGCATTTGTTATTGGTTGATTTCTTGATAGCAGCCATACTTTCTGAGGTGAGATGGAATCTCAGTGTTGTTTTCATCTGTGTCTCTTGAATGATCAGTGATGTTGAACATTTTTCATATGTTTATATGCTGCTTTTACTTCGTTGTCTGAGAAATGTCTGCTCATTTCAGAAGTCCATTTGTGAATTGGGTCTTTATATTTGGGGTATCTAATTTTTTTGAGTTTTTTATATATTTTAGAGAGTAGAGTTTTGTCTCAGGAACAGCTGGTAAAGGTTTTTTCCACACTTTAGGTTGTCTTTTAGCACTGTTGGTGGTTTCTCTTGCAGTGCAGTAGCTTTTTATTTTTTCTTTATTTTTTTTCTTTTTATTGAGTTTATTGATACAATCTAGGTATACAATAGAGTTACATTCGTTATTGGAATCCTGTACCTTTACATGATAGGTCTTGATTCTCATTTTTCCCTCTTGTCCCTGCCCTCCCTTCACCCCCTCCTCCCCTCCACATTTACAAACACTTTATTTACATTTTTTCAATTTCCCATATTTTTTTCCTCTCCCTTATTGCCTTTCCCCCAACCTTCCCACTTTCCCTACACCTGTAGCCCTTTACTTCTTATTTCACATTATTAACTATCTCATTAGGATTCTGTGTACTATTATAGTTTTTCACACCAGACAAACTATTTGGTATTTCAGTTAAAGAAATCTCTGTATGAACATTAAAAATAGGGAATCCTAAAATAAAACTAAAAAGGAGAGTAAAAGAGAAAAGACAATGATGTAAGATTAAAATGATCCTTAATTCTGAAGATGAAAATGATTCCTTAACATATTTAAAATGCTTCTTGCTCTTGTAGTCTTATCCTATTCTTTTTTTATATTTAGAGAATACTTTACTAGTTTCTGTAATCAAACCCACGTACATATGACCTTAAATATTTAATATAGTGCATTGCATATGGAAATAAAATAAAATAAAAATTAAAATTAAAATTAAAAAAACTTAACATTTCTAGACCAATATGGCTGTCAATTTCTGTACAATGCCAACTCAACACAGTAAATTGGGATAACTTTTGCCAAAGTTGACAGCACAGTTTCCACAATCCACAA
>NW_022900948.1:1265742-1269534 GCF_012274545.1 Fukomys damarensis
TAATATCATTAAAAATAGCTCTGGTAAAGCACGGTCACTACTATGTATCATAAAGCAGATACAAGATATTTTACATTCACAGAGGTATGATACAGTACTGCCCTACATCAATAATACTAGAATCAGTTTTGGTTGGAAATTTGTTTTGTCTGCAGCTAATATTGCTACCCTTGCTTTTTTCTGGGCTCCTGTCACATGGATAATTGTTTTCCATCCTTTCACTTTCACTTTTTTTTTTGCTTGTAGTGCTGGTTTGCTATTCATGTAGTTTTTCAGGTGTTCTTTGTCATGGAAGTATCTTATTTCCCCTTCCATTTTGAAAGAGAGTTTTGCAGAATACATCAGTCTAGGTTGGAGGTTGCTCTCTTTTAGTACTTGATATATCTCATTCCAGGTTCTCCTTGCCCTAAGGATTTGTGGTGAAAAGTCTGCTGTGATTCTGATGGGCTTTCCTTTGCATGTGATTTGTTTCTTTTCTCTCACTGCTTGTAGTATTTTGTTCTTCTGGTGGATTTCTGGGATCTTGATTATTATATGTCTAGGTGTTTTTTTTTGATTGTGGCTAGTTGGGGTCCTATATGCCTCAGTTATCTGAATGTCCAATTCTTTCCCTCTGTTTGGGAAGTTTTCTGTCATTAATTCTGTGACCATCTTTTTTAAGTCATTTGTATTTTCTTCTGCTACTTCATGGATTCCTATCAGTCTTATTTATTCTTCTTTGCATCATCTAGGAGTTGTTGGATTGATTTCTCATGATCCCCTACTGTTTATAAGAGACCTCTCTTTTCATGGTCACTGACTGCAATCTTATCTTCTATGTCTGAGAGTCTATCTTCACATTCTTTTCTTCTGTTGCATGCACTTTCAATGGAGTGTTTAATCTCCTGGATATCTGTTGAAATCTGTTTTATGGATTCTGTTTCTTTCCTATGTTGGGCGTTTATTGTTTCCATTTCATTCTTATGGTGGGCCTTCATGGCTTCTCTTGTGGTCCTGAGCTCATCTATTTTTTTGTCAATTTCTGCTCTGGAGTCTCGAATAACGACTTCCATTTTGCTCACCATCTCTATGGTTATCTGGGAAATTATTTCTGTTTTGAATTTTTCTAGAGCCTGATTGGTTTTGTTATTTCCTGTGCTTTGAGTTCAGGGTGTCCTGGTAGTTCACTATTGGCCTTTTCATCCTCATTTGCCCTACTGTTTGCCATTGGTGAACTGGAAGTCTGTCTTTGTGTCTTGCTTAAGTGTTTTCTCATTTTTATTCATTTTTGTTGTTAGGCTGTCCTTGGTTTAATCTCTGGGTTATCAACCAAATCTTCCTGATATAGTTGCTCCCTAGCTTCTGGGTCTCTAAGGATCCGCAGTCATTCTCATCTTCATAACAACAGAGAAAACAGCCTATTGAATCAACCACAATCCTTTATCCCAACTGATACAATCAGCAACACATTATTATCAAGCACAACTGGGAAACTGACCACCTTGATAGTCACTAGTCTATCACCCTTAAACCATTTGAATTAAATTGAATTGAAGAAGCCATCCAGAACATGTCTGCAGTCAACAAACTTTTCATTATAGTATATTTACCATTTAATGGCTCAGACAAAGCTAAGGCACAAGACCCCTGCTCTCAGATAGCTGATGGCTGAACCCCATGATGCAGACTGAACTCAGGCTGCAAGGCCCAGATTGAGTACCCCAATCTTCTGAACGATTGAACTCTACACTGTTCTACTACAGGTTTCCCATGCCCTTTCTTTAAAGATGTTTAAAGTTGTGAACTCAGAAAAATACCTTTTATGACAAACTGCCTCTGCAGAGTGGCATAATCAGGAGGTCTGAGAATGTGCGGGGTGGGGGGATGTAAGGGGAGTTATGCGAGTTCAGGGGCGCCCATGCGGCTACCTTCTTGGTGCTGGAGTGATGGCAGCTCTGGGTGGGAGAAGGCGTGGCTCTCCTTCCTGTGGTGGATTGGGGCCCAGGCTACCTTCCTGGTGCTGGAGTAATCTGCAGAAGCTTTTTAAAAAGATGTGATCCCCTTTGTTGGTTCTTTGTGCTAGTTTCTGTTTTTCCATAAAATCTTTCCCTATGCCAAAGTCTTAAAGAGTTCTACCTAACTTAACTTCCATCAAGTTTAATGTTTCTGTTTTAATATTTAGATCTTAAATCAACTTGGATTTTAGTTTAGTGCATGGTGAAAGGAAGGGGTCTGGTTTTTATGCTTGGCAAGTTGAAATCTAGGGTTTTCAATACCATTCAGAAAGAGACTATCTTTCCTTTAGTGAGGATGGTTGGCTCCCTTTTTTGAAAGATGAAGTTGCTGAATGTGTCTGGAGTTGTGTCTGTATCTTTTATTCTATTCCACCAAATCTCAGGCCACTTTCGTTGCTTGTACCATGCTGTTTTTATCACAGTAGCTTTGTGGTATAGTTTCAAGTCCAGGATTGTGATGCCCCCTGCCATGTCTCTGTTGCCTAGAATGGCTTATGCTAGTCAAGTTTTCTTCTGGCTTCAAATGAATTTCTGTACTGTTTTCTCTAGTTCTGTGGAGTATACTGCTGGGATTTGTCGTGCGCACCTCGCCAGCAAGGAGCACGCAACACTCAGGATTCTTCTGATGCACGCTTTATTGGAGTTTCTTCTACATTCTTCAAAATGGCGGAAAGACCCCGAGCCGGATGCGAGCCTGCCTTTTATAGCCTCCCAGGTGACGTAGCCCATTTCTATTGGTCAATGCCGGCCTGCATCATTCTGACGAACCAAGCGCCTCATCTAAGCAGGTGTGAACCACCGTCACCGGCGGACTCATATCCGGAATTCATGCAGAGCATGAAGAACCCGGAAATAATGGCGCGTGACATCTCCCCCTTCCTTAAAATAACTAGAGCTCAGGAGGAGCCTGTCAACCACCCCGGCCGGAAGGTGGTCGAAGCAGGTATTCCATGTGAGCAACTGTTGGATCACCTTAGCTCGTGCAATGAGGAGAACCTCTGAGCGGTGCAAAGGCTGATCAACAAGATTATAAAAGGACATGCCTGATTCTGGTGCAATGGACTAATCCACAGAGTGCAGAGGCCATGTCCAAGGAGGTAGAGAGATGCAAATATTTATGGCCCCCGAATGAGCAAGGCATAGGCAGAATATTGACCAACGTTCAAGCTACTATTGTAAATGGGCCAACCAGGCAGCAGGCGAGTATCCGGCTTCAAAAATAGTTGTCCCCCAGAGGAGCAAGGCATGGGCAGAATATTGACCAACGTTCAAGCTACTATTGTAAATGGGCCAACCAGGCAGCAGGCGAGTATCCGGCTTCAAGGGCAGCATCAACATGATATTATCATTTTGTCTCTGTCGTCTCATCTTACATAACCACCAAAATCCCAAAAACACTGCCAAAGCCAACAAAGCAAACATTGATCCCATTCCAGCCCACTCCTTCAGAATAGATACAGCACTTGCAATCCAATCAGATATACCTTGTGCAAAAACAATGTCTACTCGGGTAGAATTAACATGAGCAATGGCTACTCTCAATTGTCTAACCAATTGATCAAAACGTCCCGTCCAATTTGATGTCAAATATAAAGAGAGTTCCCTAGATAGATTCGCAGCTCTTGACATATTATGATATTGTACAGGTGTAACACAGAGTCCTGGCATCCTCCACATACATCCTATTTGGGCCAATTGCCATAACACATCAAGTTGCTCTTGCACTAAATCAACCCTTTGATTAACAATCATTAACCCTCCCTTCAAATGGGCATTAATAGAGGCTTGCATATCGAGC
>NW_022900948.1:1270889-1319301 GCF_012274545.1 Fukomys damarensis
CTCCAAACAGGCTCTAATCATCTTCCACACTGGTAAAACCCCCGGTCTTAAGGTATTCTTATCTTTCTCTCGCTGGAGGTCTTTTCCTAATTTTTCCCAGGATGGGATCGTGAGTGACCCGGTACCGCTGAACCAGGGCACCGCTCGATCCACTTCCTTTAGAAACCTTCTTAAAATTTGCTCTGATATTTTTAACTCCCTTTCCTTCAAAAGGCTTTGTAAGGCATAGACCAGTGATTGTGAAGTTGAATTGCCCATTTCTCCCTTATCTACGAGAGTGGGCGACCGACAAAGTTATCTACCTTTGATTTACGGCCAGTTTAAACCTTTTGGAGTGAACAAATTGAAACACCCGCCCACACCAGACAGCGTACCTCTGGGAAAGTTGGTGGATCCTCCCCTCCTGCGTCTCAGTTCTGAATCCTCCTGAAGTCAGGGGTCTCCGCTGATGCCGGCGATGATGGTCGTCGCTCCCGGGTTTCAGCACCACTTGTCACGCGCACCTCGCCAGCAAGGAGCACGCAACACTCAGGATTCTTCTGATGCACACTTTATTGGAGTTTCTTCTACATTCTTCAAAATGGCGGAAAGACCCCGAGCTGGATGCGAGCCTGCCTTTTATAGCCTCCCGGGTGACGTAGCCCATTTCTATTGGTCAATGCCGGCCTGCATCATTCTGACGAACCAAGCGCCTCATCTGCGCAGGCGTGAACCACCGTCACCGGCGGACTCATATCCGGAATTCATGCAGAGCATGAAGAACCCGGAAATAATGGCTCGTGACAGGGATTTCAATTGGGATTGCATTGAAAAACATACCAGTTTTAGAAGTATGGCCATTTTCACTGTATTGGTTCTTCCTACCCAGGCACAAGGGATGTCTTTCCACTTTCTTATATTCTCTTTGATCTCTCTTTTCAGAATGTTATAGTTCTCAATGTAGAGATGTTTTGCTTCCTTTGTTAGATTGACTCCTAGATATTTCATTTGTTTTGGATGCTATTGTGAAAGTGATTGTTTCTCTAATTTCTCTTTCAGTGAGTGTGTTATTTGTGTACAAGAAGGCTATTGATTTTTGTGTGTTTACCTTGTATCCAAGTACTCTACTGAATCTGTCAATTAAGTCTAGAAGTCTTTTGGTGGATATTTTTAGGTCTTGTGTATAGAGTAACATATCATAAATAAATAATGACAGTCTAACTTCTTCCTTTGCTTTCTTTGATCATTTTTTGCTTAACTTTTGCAAGACTGCTAATGTATAGATTTGTGCTAGTCTGCCTTTCTATTATTATAGGTATTCATGAACTTCAGAGAACTACATTAGTAGGTTTCTTTATTAATCTATTCTGTAAAAGAAATAATTAGATAATTCCTTACACACTGTTCTGTGCCCAAAGAATCAATCAAACATACCCTTCTCTAACAACATCACAAAATTCAGAGTAAGTAACCACTCCATGTGTTAATTCTCTTCATTTTTATAAAGAAGGGAGGAGTTTAGGTCATTGTATTATTACTTTTTATTGTCTTTCAAAGCTTTCAATTTAGTCATAAATAAGGAGTTAGAACTCTATGTAATAATATATATCTATGTTATAAAAAAATCAGTCCTTACATGAACATTAGCTGAGTTTTCAAGTATTTTAGCAACTATAGTTTTTTAACATCTACCTTTACAAACATTTCATTCTTCTATATTAATGGAAAGCTTTTTTCCTTTTATTATTTTTTTTCTAAAAATAACTTGCAACTATCTCATAGGAGGGCTTGTTACTTCAAATAAGGGTTGAAATTCCCACCCATCCTTTTTTTCATAGGTAAATGAAATGATAATTTGAGATCAAGAGAATGAAGGCACAGAATAAGAGTATTTGACAGGGAGAATGTGTTTGACATATTTATACACTGCTACTTCCATTGTAGTTCTTCTACTTATTTCAAAAACAAAATTATTAATAATTTATTGGAACATTTCTCATCATGTATAATTAATTAGTCAAATAGTACTGGAAAGGGATCTAAGGGGAAGATATTTACAGACCAGGAAATCAAGGGTTGAAATTATGATTAAAATTATTTTATTTTGGAAAATGGCAAGAGCATGAACCACTTATTTCCACCACGCAGTGATCAACAAGGGCAACTATGATGATTTACCTGAGCTATGCTCATCTGTTTACACTTTTACATTACATAAAACTGTGCAGTTACTATGGCAACTAGAAATATATAGGGCCTGTTTCAAACCTGTGCTTGGCAGTTTATGTGCATAAACCCACTAAATAACTGAATTGAATTTCTGGTCCTTTGTTTTATTAATTTGTATTTTCTTTGTTTATTAGATAGTGTTTTAGTTTATAAACTATGAAACCAAGAAGAAGAAATTGGCTGAAGAAAATTTTCCCTTGAGAGTTTAATCTTGAGCTTTAGAGAACGCTGGCTTATTAATGTAAAAATGAGGTACATAGCTTGGAATTTCAGAAATAATACATAAGCACTAATTTCTTCTACAAACTGGGGCATAGCATTGAATCTTTTGCAATTCAGATTTCTAAGTAGTTCAATGATTACTCTTCTCACATGGAAAGTAGAAAACTAAATACTAATTTCCAAAGGAAAATGAGTAGAAATGAAATGTATTTGTCTTTGTAATAATATTGATGTATAAAACCTTATACCGAGAGTTCTATGAAATGATAAAGTTCCTAGTACAAGCGAACTGCATTATTGCTGGCCTAGAAAGAGAAGACACATTAGTTTCCCTCATATGTAAGATCAGTAAAGCTTTAATAGATTTAACTTTCTCAACAGACTCTTATATATTCACAGTCTCATAATAATCTCCAATATGTTTTCCAATAAATACTTGACCCACTTATCCTGGTAACCCTTTGATTTTGCATTTAACCCCCAGTACAATGAAAAAAAGTTTTATACTATTTAAGCCATGCAGTTTGTAGTACTTTGTTGTAGCAACTCCATCAAACTAACAAAAAGTCCTCTGTCTATTTTTAATGAAGTTTTATTATTGTTGTTGCTGCTGAGTTTTAGGAGATCTTCATTTATTTTGCATATTAACCCCCTATCAAATGCATGATTTGCAAAAACTTTCATTCCATTTATGTAGATCAAATTTTAAAAATTTGTATAAAATATCTACCTCACAGATGATTAAAAGAATGGTGACAATTGTTAATGAATGCACATTTATTACAATTAGCAGATTCTTCTTTTAGCAAAATTCAGTCTCTGAATTTTCCTTTTTACTGTAAAAATGAGATATCCAATGACAAAAGAATATTTTAACAAAACAGTCCATATATTTCAACATAAAATATGTAATTGTCAATTTCCAGATGACCTAGCGCAAACCATATTGGTCAATCTTAGTGCATCTCAATCACTAACATCAAAGTCTATGTCAAACTGTAAAGAGAAAAACTTATAGAATATATTTAGACCTGAAATATGGACAAGCAGAGTGGCTAATATGTATACTGTCCTAATACGTGTACATAGTTTCATATAGCGTAAAAATACTTTTATTATTTCCCAAATGGAATGAATTGATTATAATGCATATAGTTCAATAAATAAATTCTGAAGTAGACAACATTACTATTTTGAGTACAGATAAAAAAAAAAGGTCAGTAGCTTTGAAAAAATCATAGTATTTCTTGTTCTCTATAGAGAATTGCAAGTGCAAAAGCTCATAAATGAAACAGATTAAGTAGTTTATGCAGACCTTTTCTGTTCTAATCAAATGTGATTAATGGAACACAGAAATTGAAATTAAATGATATTTTGGAAACAAAATGCCAAATAAGACAAAACAAAAAATTCAAACAACAAATAAACAAAACATTCACCTTCTCAGATTGAAATAACCTGAGTTTCTTTCCTGAATATGCATAGTGTAGAGTTTTAGAATTGTTTATAAAATTTACTTTAAAAAAGTATTTTTGTTTACTTCTACTTGTAAATGATATAAATTGCTTTTTATTGATATGTAACCAATAATTTGAAATTAAAACCTTAATAAGGAAACTTTTGAGTAAAACATAATTGAGAAATAGATAAGAGAATAAAATGAAAACCAGAACTTTCACTTGAAAACAGTTTACATTGAAACAGCTTGCATCAAAAGCTTGTATTACCAGTCAATTGCTTTGACAATCCCCAAATTAAAGTCTTGTAACAAGAAGCATTTGTTTTCCAAATGTGCAATTTGGGCATGTCATTGTGAAGGAGATGGTTTATGCCACAGGAAGTATCCACTGAAGTGACTTTACTGGAGGCTGAATATTCTCTTTCACAATGGCTCTCACGTAGGTTGAAATTTGGTAGACACTGACTTCTGAGAACCCAGCCAAAAATGGGGATTGGGACCTTGTGTCTTCTGTATGTGTGACTCTCCATAGACTTCATGAGTTTCCTCATGAATATTGACTAAATTTAAAGAGTGAACACTAAAAGAATAAGATGTAAGAGGGCAGCATTTTTGAGACTTCCATAAGCAGAAGTCACACAACTACTTTTTCCATCTTCCTTTATTCATTAGACTACCTAGGGTGAAACAAAAGATTTATAGTCTCCTCTTTTTGATAGGGAATAGAAAACTCCAAGAAGAGCATGTATGATGGGAGAGATTTTTATAACCATATCCAGAAAATACATTTTTCTATGCTTTGTGCTGTGGTCTCAGTCTAGATCCCATTCACAGCTAAATAAATTCATTTCTTCCTCAAGAACTTAAAATTATCTTATGTCATTTGGCATGACCTTCATAGTTCAGGATCTAGTTACTCAACCTAGACACAGGTGAAGATCAAGGTCCTTGGTGTACCTCTTGGGGACATTTCTTTGAGTACTTTTCTTTTTGATCAGAAGATTTTTGAACTAAAGATCCAAGTACATTTACCCCCGTAAGACTAAAGATAGGCATTACTGTTCAAAAAAGGAAACATGAGGAACATAACATATTCAGACCAGCTCTGAATTCAGTTCTCTTATTAGGGTTTACTCTTATCTTCTATATTTTGTTCTGTGACTCTTTGTTCTTTCCTACAGGTGCTTGCTTGGTTCTGCCATCAGAATTATTCATCTTTTTCTACTAGAATACTGTGTTTTCAGCCTACTACCCTTCTCAGTCTTCTTCTTGCATATAACATTTGGGATTTTTCATTTTAAATTGTCTTTATACATTTTCATCTAACTCATGTTTCTGCCTACTAAACTATCTTAAAAAGTTTATGGGTGCTATAGCTTGGATCTGAAATGTCCCCTAAAATTACATGTTTTAAATTTTTGATCTTCAGCTTAAGATTATTGGGGTGGTGGTGATGGTGGAGTTAGGGCCAGAGAAGGGTTAGCAGGAGGTTCTAGTTCAAACTGTGGGACAGAAGTCTCATTCTCTTCTGCACCCTAGTCATAAGGTAAGCAAGTTTTTGCTTAGCCACATGCTCCCTCCCATGATGTGCTGTCTCACCATAGGTCTAAAAGCAATGGCAACAACTGCCCATAGACTGAAGCCTCCAAACTGATTCAAAATAGATCGTTCCTCTTTATTAGTTGATTAACTCAAGTATTTTGTTATACTAATGCAATATTGACTAATCTGGTGAATTTTTGGTAACTTTTATTATGGTTTACTACATTAGATGAAAACTTCCACTGTACATCATTCTGAGACAATCAATACACATACCTTAACTTGGAATTAACAGCTTATGAGGGAGCTGGATATTGCTGGTAAAATTCTTAGAAACTCTATTGTTGAATGGAGAAGATCTAGAAAGCATGCTCTTGAGATGCATAGAGGGTCATTTGTTGATCTGAATGCTGACTATGAGATGTTATCTTCAACAAAGCAAATTATAGTTTTTGACATTTGAGTTTTATTTTGAAGTCCTTTCTCAATTTAAGAATTTTCTAAGTAATTTGTGATTAAGAAAATTTTCTTTTATAACCCAGCATGAGCTGAGTCCTTTTATATTTAACAGTTTATTCTTTAGTTTACCTGTTTCCTCTAGCATTTTACCCTATATAACAGAAAGCATCCAGGTAATACTTTCATTATTCTGTATAAAACCTCCTTAGATCATTCAGTTCAGTGGTTATCTAACTTTCCCTGTTTCCACATACAGTAGGCATTGCCAAGTTTTCTTTTGCTTTCCATAAGTTTTTTTTTCTTTCTTTCTTTCACTTTCACGTTTTATTGAGGTAGCATGTTATTTCTGGTATCAACATTTTAATAGTTATTTTTTCTAAGTAACAGCCATGACAAAATTTAGTGGCTTAACAACTAAAGTATTTTGCTTACTAATATAAAATTGGGGTAAATTTCTATAGTGAAAGCTATTTTTTGTTCCATACAGTTTCAGCTGGGATCATGCACCTGAGGACTAGAGAATTCACCATGGTTCATACATGCATGGGAAAATCAGTACTGGTTTAATTCAACAAGTCATATCATTCTATTCCATTCTTTTTTATATACTGATAATAATAGATGATAGCAATTGAGATGTGTGTGTGTGTGTGTGTGTGTGTGTGTGTGTGTGTGATACAATACACAAATCCCTTCACTGAATATGTAAGGTAAGAGACATTGTTTTCATTTTGAATACATAAGTATTTCAGATAAAAGAGCTCAATCATTTTCCCTTAGTCATGTAACTACTTAGGCTAGAGGTAGGATTTGAAAGCAAATAGTTTGACTCCAGAGAATATTCTCTTAACTACAGTGCTAAACTACTTTCTACTTGTATGTAACAAAGTCTTGGAACAAAGCCAAATGCAAATTAGACTGTACTTGTTTTATTTGGATTTTCTTTCTTGCCAAAAAGGTAATTAATTTGTTTCTCTCTTTGACATGAAATGATCTCAGTTGACGGTGAATTTTAACTTATCTCTAGTATATGATAAAATGAAAGTGTGGAATAAAGAAAACAACTTGAAATACTAAGAGATTTGCGTCTGGTAATGTTGAAATAAAGAGTAGAAAAGACAAGGTTATTCTTACTTTCCTTTACCTAGATTCAACACAAGACAAGAAATATTTCTTAACTACATATTCCGTATCTATAATTAACCATTTAGATGCAGTGAGGGATATAAAGACCCAAAGTTTATAATCTGAATAGAGAAGATATTTACTCAAAAAATAATTAATTTACATTTTAAGCGTTATAAATCAATTCATTCTGGATTAGAATTTTGACTTCGTCACTCCCTTGTTATTTGACCCCACACTTATGTCTTAGTTTTCCTAAGTTTCAGTTTCCTAACAGGGAAAATGGGAATGTTAGTAATATCTCACTTGTATGGATAATGAAAGGACAGAATAAAATTATGTTCATAAAACCTTTAACTTGAGATCTGGTAAATGGGAAGTTTGCAAGAAATTTTAAGAATTATTATTTCAATACACTCAAAGCAGTGTTCTCTGGGAGGTCACAGTGGAAGCAGTTAATATTGACTTGAATATTATGGTAGATTTCATAGAAGCCTGAAAGATCTAGAAAATTGGTACTGGAAGGAGATGATATATGGTGAGGAAATAAAGATATGAAAAATATGTATATAATCCTTGGCATGATCACATTGGATTTTTAACAGTGCTATTTTAACTGATTATTAGAGGTCGTTCTTGTTTTTGTGAAACAGGTCTTTGTCAGAAATGTTGCCTTTTGTGTGTTTTTTAATATAAGAGATATAATTTATATTTATATGAGGTAAATTTATATGAGATAAATTAATCTAATGGTTGGACAGCCTCAATTGTTCTATTTATTGCCCCAGATTATTGTAGAACAGTATTTAATGAGGTATTATTGTGTTTTATTGTATGCTGTAAATTTCCTTGAGCCTGTTCACACAGTTCTTCAGAACTCCTTGATTTACATATGCCTTTCTAAGTGAGAATTGCATAACTGATCATAGATGACAAAAATAATTCATTAACATGTGGTAGATTGTTGTATGAGAAATATAATTGATTTTCTTTCTGTGTGAGAAGTTGCTCAGTTACTAATCATTTCAACCATTGTTGACATGAGTTGACTTGCTTTTTCTTGGTCTGTTTGAGCTTCAAAGTTGCATATTCAATAATGAGGTCCATTATTCACCGTTTCCTTATCAAATTGTGTATAAGTCCACCATCCACCCTATTACATAATTAGGTGGAGCAGTTAGTGATTTTTACCTTTTTGATGAGTACAAAGGCTTAGAAAGCAGAAAAATAATTTAAAGAAAGTTGTAATTTGCAACAGATTTGATAAAAGAATACTTTAAATAAGAGCATTTGATTTTAATTATTGGACTCTAGTGGTAAAAATGTTTTAATACTGGTTTTAATATTTTTTGTTTATTTGTTTTTTGACACAGGGTACCCATATATAGTTCAGGCTGGCCTCACACTCACTATGTAGCCCAGGCTGGCATCAAACTTGTGGTGACCCTCCTGCCTTAGCCTCCAGAATGCTGACTTTATGTGTGTGTGTGTGTGTGTGTGTGTGTGTGTGTGTGTTCCACCACACTTGGCTTAATAATGATTTTTTTTAAAATAAAAGGTGTGAGTAAAGAAAACTAACCCTCCCTTCCTTTTATTTTGGTGAGGGGTGCTGAATGTTAAACCCAGGACCTTGCCCATAGTAATGCTAGGCTGTACCACTGAGCCACACCTCAGCCCTATTCCTATAATTGCAAATAACAGTGATGATTTGATGTTAGTTTTATTCATAGTAGTGAATCTGAAGTGACACTAAAAGGAAAAATTTGCATCTGCTTTTTATTGGGTTATTTCAGGGATGAACTTCTGTCCAAAAGTTGAAGTATTAAATTTACTGAAAAATTATGGGTGGTTAATTATACCATAGGAGATGAACATAGATTATATAAAATTTATAATTTAAAAAAATCTATGAGTTTGATGGGCGGGGCATAATGGTGCACACCTGTAATCCCAGCAGTCAAGAGACTGTGGGAGGAGGATCACTGTGAGTTCAAGACCAGCCTGAATTACAGAGTGAGACCCTGACTCAAAATACAAAAAAACCCCAAAGCAAACAAACAGAATCTATGAGTTTGAGTCTGTGGACATTTTAAAATTTTATATTAAATTAATTTTATATTAAATTTATTTAGAAAATATTGGATAAATTCTGAGTTAAAATTTCTCTTAAATTCAAAGGCTATAAACATAACACTTATAAGCATGATAAACTAAATATTTTTTCTGGAAGAAAAATTATTGTACTGTCTTACTTTCATTTTACTGCCTCATTTCCTTTACCACTCCCAATAATTTTTGGAAGAGACAGGCTGATTATGTCATTTTGATTAGGATATGCTGAGTCCTCCAGAGGAAAACATTAAATTATTTGATACAAAGTCACAGGGATATCTTTTGACATTTTTCTGGTCGTAAATTCATTTTGTAAGCCAGAGAGAAAATAGTAGACCATTTAATGTACCATTAGAGTTTTTTCTGAACATTTGCATGAATGCACTATAGCTAAGGTTAGTCCTGAAGAGAGTTGCTCAGTCCTGTATTCTCTTTGCTGTAGTTACTCTCCATTATAGAAAAGAACCACAGTCTTAGTCTCAATCCACTTTTCTCTTTAAGGCATTTTTTGAAAAGCCCAATATCATCTAATTTTAAAGAAATAGGTGATTTAATACTCATAGCACTAAAGATATCTGTCCCCGAATCAAAGAGTCTGTAGCTATATGAAGAAGTAAGTCACCATTTGGAGTTCAATCACACTTCCCCATATGGTTAATCACCAGCTGCTTATGAAAAGGCATGTCATCAAGGCTGGTGGGCCTGAAATTAGCTGTACAGCTGCATTTTGGCTTACATGCAAACCCTATAACAAGATGAGAGTGTTTGAAGGCAAAGTAACTATGACTCCTATATTTCCAACCCAATGTTAAAAGTGCTATATTAATTTTGAAAGTGTGTATAAAGTTGTGAAGCAGTTTGTATCACTTTCTAAACTCCAGATTAAGCCTTGGTATAATCAGTGTGTTCCTAGATTTGAGTAATATTAATATAAACCCCAAGACTCTATAATTGGCATGTACAAGTTTCTACGTTTTATTAGTGTGACTCATTTTATTCTAATACATGTTTTTCTGAAAATAGTAGGTTTTAGATTTTTAAATTTGATTATAATTCATAGATAATGTCTTATAAGCATTCTCAAAGTTAACGGGGTAAAAAGAATGTTTGGGTTTGCCTACTCTGGAATGCTTTTAAATGTCTGCAATTTAAAAGTTAGTATTAGTGATGATTGTTTCTTGATTGATGTTGCTTGAAGATATAAAATTTACAAAGTGCTTTAAAGACAGTTACTAAAATTTTAAATAATATCTGTATTTTGAAGGTTTAACATTTATTTTTCAGTATCATCAGCAATCTTAGCTATAAACAGGAAAAGGAGACAAACTATTATTTCATTTTACCCAAGCAGAAAATTGAATTTAGTGTCTGGTCTGTGTTACACAGTGACTATTTGGTTAGGGATATTGGACTTTGTTTCCTGTCCAGTGAAGCATCATGGGAGATAATGCTTTTAGACATTTGCCACTGAGTTTCTTATATTGCAATACAGCTTCAGATCTTTTGGAAGCTCATTCTTATATTGAAACACTGAACTAGGTCTTCTAGGGAGATCTGTACTCAAATGGGTTTGGGGAAGGAATCATTCCTCTATATTGGGACCAATAATTAAGGGTTTTATTTGTTTATTATCATGAAAAGGTTTTATCCTCTTCAAATGGTAAGCAATTACTTGTAAGGCAGTTGTATTGCAACTGTGATGACTTTTTCCTGTAGAAGTGTAATTCACTGCCAAAAGTGCACAAGTCTTTGAGAATGCAGCTGAATAATTCAGACACATGATTTTAAATACCTGTGACCCATTACTAACTGATTTATGAAATATGCATAGGAGACTGGAAGAGAAAGATTCAACAAAAATTACCATAATAGAATAACACATTTTAAAAATGAGAATAATTTGAGCATACATTTTGACACAGCTCAGGTAAATACGCACATGTAAATATTGTGTCATACATTTGTCTGTCATACATATGCTGTTTGCTGTATGGTTAAGGCATTTGACCAGGGATTGCTGTCTTCTAATTGTCAGTCTTCAATGTCAATTTCCTACAGACTGTTCTTATGGAGAAACAACTTTGTGAACAATCAATTCTAATCTTCCTATATTAGAAACATGAAATACTAGCCACTAACTGATTTTAATATGATTTAAACATTCTTTTGTGTACTCCAGCAATTTCATTTTGGTGTAGCAACTTCTACTAATTTAATGGAACTGTTTTAAATAATTTTTAAAATTGTATTTCTAAGTAATATTTTAAAAGTAAATGTGGTAAAAAAAACCTCTCTCTGGGTAGCCTATCTTCCTGTCCTCTTTTGGGGGCTCAGTCTACTTTATATAAACTGCTTTGACCTTTATTGGTGGTGAATATATACTATGACATGCTTTAATTCATTTAATCCATCCCCCAAACAACTTTATTGTGGGAATCATGAGTATTAGTTGTAAGTATTGTTAACTTTAGTAACTCCATATTTGTTAAGTTTCTCCAGTTTAGAAGGTGGTGTATTTCCTTTGTGGAATTCCTGAAAGTTGCAGTTTCTTGTCTCTGACCTTCAGACGTGTGGTTGTCTGGGTTACTTCTACCTACGGTGGTTGTTTTTGTTGAGCCTGTTTGCTCTTTCCTGTGTGAACTTTCATTTACTATGGTAACCCCATCCCATAACAGTTTGTGGTTTTTTGCTTTAAAAGGCTGATGCTTGCCTGGAATAAACGTCGCCTTGATCAGACTCTTGTCTTGGCGTCCTTCCTTTCTCTCTGCCCCATCTCCACCCCGCTGCTCTTTCAGATTTGAGGCACTGCTGGACAGTGCTCTGTGTCGCCAGCTCGCGACACTTTATATCATGGATACTATTGTTATTCTCCCTATTTCATGGATGAGGAGATGGACACACTGAGAGTTTCAGTAATCTGTCTATTGTTACTTGGTTCCTAAGTAGCAGAGCTGAAATTGTTAGCTAGGTAGTCTGGTTCTTCACCTTGTGCTGATTTTGATATTGTCAGTGATGATGGATGGATTATGACTGACTCTGTCAGAAGCTATTATAATCTGTAGAATGCTCATATATTTCATAGAATAAAAGTTATTTAGTATAAAGTATGGTATGCTTCAGAAATACTTATAGAAAGAAAAATATACCAAAGAAAGGCTTAATAAGAGCAGGTAGGAGACTTAGACCAATCTTTGGCTGTATTGTTTCATCATTCTTACCTAACCTTACTTTACCTTACCACATGCGGCTGTAACTAACCCTGATGATGGATGATTCTGTCACATTTCCTTGTGAAGATTAGACAGGATTTCCCAGTAAACAAAAATGTCCAATGACATAGTTAGCTTTAAACATCCTTCAGGCTCAGATGCCATGAAGTTCATCTAGGAGAAAGTTTTTTTGTTTTGTTTTGTTTTTTAATTATCTTCTATCTTTCTGTGTGATTATCACACATAGGCCTGGAGTCGAGGTCAACATGGTGAGGAAAGAGGCTTGGAAACAGAAAAAAACCCCCCAAAAAACTAGTATTTCCCTATCTCTAACTCTTGATATTAATTCTAGATACAATAAGGAAAACAATTCTATTCTAAATTAAGTTAATTGTATTGATCATTATGAGGTATAAGATGTTCTAATTTTTGAATTCAGATTTTGCTGGATTAAAAATGGTGATAGGACTTTGAAAGTGATCAAGACCTTGAGATTTTTAAATCTAGGTTTAGGGAAAACAATCCTTCACTCCTGAACAAATTAGAAAGGGTTAGTGGCAGTCAAAAATAAGGATTCATTTATACTACATACTATATGCCATATTTGATTAATCTGTATAGAAAGATATTACTAGGAGGAGGAGTAGCTTCTCCAGTTATTCAACTAACTAATTAAAACATAGAGAAATAAAAAGAGAAACAAGCCCAGTAGGCTTGGGGATATTGTAGTGCCTGAAACCAGGTGAAGTCTGTGAAACTTTTTAGAAATCCTCCACTTCTGATTGATACTTTGAATGGAGTAAGATAATATTACAAATGCATTCTGCAAATTATAAATCTGATAGGCACGCAAATTATAACTGTGAATATTTTTTACATTGGATTATCACAGTGATTATTTTTATTATATTTTCACATTCATTTGTTTTCTGATGCTGATTTTATTTCCTGAAAAGATTGAAATTTTCATTTACAATTATTGCCTAGCACACATAACTTTTTTAAAAAATAGCATTTTAGAAGGACTTGATGAAGTTTATGTATGTGGATTTTTTAGTAGTTTAATCATATTATAATGAGCAGAAAGAAATTATTCTGCATTTTACTGAAAATAATCTAGACAAATTCATCAAGGCAAAGTCCATATTCCTTTTGATCTACAGTTTTGTATACCCAGTGTCAGAAAACTTGACCTGTTATTAAAAAAAGAGATCAGATAACAGGAGGCTAGTTAGTTTATGAAGCTTTTAAATGGCCATATCAGATTTGGAAACTCAATATATAATTTTTGATGTCATCCAACTTCCTTTGTGGAGCAAAGTAGGATAGATAATTACATTAGCTATAGGTAAAATAATAGCATTTATGTATATATTAAATACACAAAATCACAATATATTATCTATAGTTTAAGTTAAAGGAATAAACAGTAGCCCAGAAAATTATATACCAAATTTCTGGTAGTGATTTGATAGGATGGGATGCAGGTTATAAATTGGGAGGGAAATGGGGTTGGTGGAAATTTTCAAGGTTCTAATTTTGTAATCTTGAATTTAAAGTAAAATTTTTTGCATATCAATGTTTATGGAAGTGAATTTCATAGTCACCATGTTTTGGAGGCAGCCTATAATCCATCAATAGGTGAATGGATAAAGAAAATAGTGATGTCTGTACCTAATTGAATACTACTCTGCTATAAAGAAGGACAAATTTGTAGGAAAATGGGTTTGACTTGAGACTATAATGTTAAGTAACATAAACCAAGATACACAAACTTAAATACTGTATGGTCTCCCTCATATGAGAAATCCAAAGTATGAATAAAGAGAAAAATTAAAGATAGATAAAAGAAGACAGAGAGATAGCTCTTTCTCACATGGGAAGGAGACCAAGAGATGGAGGTCGAGGAAAGGAAAAGGACATCAAAAGAATTAGGATGTGTCATATACATGCACCATGTGCTAGGAATGTAATCATTATAAGTCAGCATGAGCTAAAAAAAAGAATAGAAAAGAAATGGAGGAAGGTGATCTAGAGATGGAGTAAGGGAGGACAGAGGGGAGCAGGAGGGGAATAGAAAGAATCATGGTATATTAAGTACATGTGCCTACTCCCTAAGATAGACATAAACATTATGCACTGTAAACATAAACTAATAAAAAGTTTAAAAAATTAAAAATAACACAATATTTAATGATTCATTCTAGATGCTGCTGCAATTATGGTTGTTTATTCTTTAAACTAATCTATATTGTTAAATTTCTCCCAAAAGGGGCAGATATGTGCAAGCACTATAAAACATAGTGAAGAAGCTGTGCTTTCCACTTGGAATTTTTGCTTTATGATGTAAGCAAGTTCCTGAGCTAGGGTAGTTGGAAAGAGAATAAAGACAAGTAAAAATGTGGACTGTATATTACATATCATAAAATAAAACTGTGTTCTTATTGAGTCCCAGCAACTTGCACCGTGGTAGAGGTTCAATAGCATGTATAGTAATAGTAGAATATGTGTGATGAACATATATGTAATGTAGAGGTTTAACAGTATGTTTTGATGAGATCTTAGAACAGAGAGCCAAAGAGAAAAGCTGAGTTAATCCCCACACAGCTTTTTAGTTGTCACTGAAATCATGTCATCTGCTGCAATTAGATTTGAGAAGCAGGTAATGATTGCAGTCATAGATTTAGAGAACCAAGAATTTGTGAAGGATGAAAAGAATAATTAAATAAGTTTAGATAAATAAGAGAGCTGATGGCATACCCAACTTACCTGAAGCCTTTGTGTATGGTCCTGCTGAACCAAATATTACTCTTTGATCACTCAAGCTGGAAGGAAGTATCTCTTGTTGAAAAGTGTTCCTTGAACAACACTTTTATCAGAAACATTTATAATGCTTAAAAAATGAAGCCTTTCTGACCACATACCAAACCTAACAAATCAGACATTCTGGGGAATTGGCTCTGGCAAATGTATTTCAATTAATTTCAAGGTGCTTTTTGCTAAACTCCACTGAGTTAGGGCATAGTGATTTGAATGAAGATCCTGGAATGAAAGATTGGAATGATTATAATCTCAAATTATAAGATGATATTCTAGAAAGTGTGGAACAGAGTCTTATGGAATTAAATAAATTCCTAATGAGTGTAGAAAATTAGAAAAGAAGCTACAGACTAAGAGAAAATATCTGCAAAACACCAATCTCATAAAGGATTGTTATCCCTGGTATAGAAAAGATTTTTAAAACTCAACAATAAAAAGCAGACAACAATGGGGAAAATATGTGAGCAAAAACAACACAAAGAAAGATACACAAATGGCAAGTAAGCATAGAAAGATGGTTCACATCATTAAGGAATTGCAAATTCAAACAAGGTACTACTACATACCTAAAGAATGACCTAAACTCCAAATACTGACAATACTAAATCCTGGCCAGGATATGGAACATTTTTCATTGCTGTTGGGAATGTCAAATGGTTAAGACAGGTTGCGGGTTTCTCACAAAGCTGTACATACTTTTACCATATGATGTGCTTTGATGTTTACCCACAGAAGCTGAAAATGTATGTCCACACAAAAACCTGCACATGGATGTTTATAGCAGCTTTGTTCATAACTGCTAACACTTGGAAGCAACCAAGATGTCCTCAGTAGATAAATGGAAAAATAAACTATATTATATCTAGATGTGATTTATTCAGTGTTAAAAAGAAATGCCCTATCAAGCCATGAGAAGACATTTAGGAGCTTTAAAAGCATATTGCTAAATGAAAGAAGCCAATCTGAAAAAGCCTCATACTATATGATTCAACTATATGATGTTCTGGAAGACAAAACTATGGTGATAGTAAAAATATCAGCAGTTGCCGGGGAAAAGGGGTGGGGGGTAGATAGACTGAAAACAGACAGTTTTGAAGGCAGTGAAACTATTCTGTATGGCACTTTAGTGGTAGATACATCTCATTAATCATCTGTGCAAACTTGCAGAATGTATAACAGTCAGACTGAACTATAGCACACTGGATGGTATTGATGTGTTCACTGATAGGTCCACTGATTATACAAAATGTACCATTGCAGTATGGGATTTTGCTAGTATTGGAGTTTTAATGTGTGTGAAGTTAAGGGATATATGTAAACTCTGATCTGTTTTATTGTGAATCTAGAATTGCTTTAAAAAATAAAGTTTTCAGTAAAAATACAATCCATTGATTAATTGATTACTTCATTTAAAAGCATGAACTGCACACTCATTGTTGCTTGGCATTCTGTTTTCCATTTTCTAACAAAGATAAAAATAGAGAGATAAATCAATTCTAATATGATATAATAAACACTGTGATTAAAATAGAAAAAGAAAACACTTCATGATCATTGAAAAGAAAGCTGCTAAGTAGCATTTTAGAGAAGGTGAGAATTGAATTAAATATTGAAGAATTACTATGAATTTTCCAGTTAAATCCTTTCAGGCAAAACCGTAAGATTCATTAAAAGTGAAGAAATAGGGCAGCCATGAAATAGGAAATTCTGCAGAATTTCACCCATTGGACCGCTATCTCCATTTACCTGTGGTGTTAAAAGGTAATTTTTTAAACACTGAAGTTCCTTTCTTCCAACTTTTATTCTCTACAACCATCTGTATAGAGATAACATCTCTGTGTGCCCATCAAGCCTCAGTCATGCTCTAGAACGTCAAATTCTCATTTCTGACTCCATAAAGTACATGTTCAAAGGTCCCATCACTCTTCAAGCCAACAATCACCCCTCCAATCCTGCCCCTGTTCTCCATATCATCTTTCTTTTCTTATTAATACTGACAAGGTATCTGAAATGACAGGTTCTGCATTTTCTTTATGATGCACCTACATTGCACCTTTCATTTTCAAGTACCTATAAAATATTTTCTACATATACCCCTAACTAGGCAGGCACTTGTTATACATTACCAGATCTCCACACTGGTGGTGAGGGCAATACTTAAAAAAAAAAAAGAACATCTTTGGTTTCCTGTAGTCCCTTGACATTTCCATCTGCTCACCACAAAGGGAAATCTCCACCCATGGAGAGCACTCTACGTGTCATAACTCCCCAGAAGGGCAGGATAAAGATTTAAGCTTAGCTTGTTTGGCCTGAGTGTGGGTCTAGCAGTTTCTCAAGGATGGCCATGAGGATGGATGGGATTCCCTAAATGGCTGAAGATTCTGACCTAGGAGCAGTGGCTCAGGATAGTGAGAATGACATTGAGTTGGAGTTCATGATCCCGCAGGGTCCTGGTCCACAATGGCTACTACCACATGGAGATCTTTTCTGAGTCAAGGTTCTCCCCACAGTTCAACATTCCCTAACAATCTGTTCCAGTTGTTTTACAGAATCTCTTAATCATTATTTAAGGCATTTTCTTGATTGCTTTTGTCTTAATTGGCCCTCTATCAGAGAATTCAGTTAATAATGAGTCTGTACACATGTAGGAAGAATATGAGCACAATGCAGGATTATGAAAATTACTATTACCTAATAGATATAGAGAAGTTCATATTAAAAATTCTACTAAAATATTGCCAAATTTTTCTATTAACAGATTTGAAATATGTGACAAACCATCCTAATTTGTTTGCATACTTCCGATTAGACTAACATGAGAGAATCTCTGCTTTTGTTCAATAAATGAATGTTTTGGTCAATAGATCATTTTGTAATAGGGTGTTTGCTCATGATGCTCTTTATATCAGTGATTAATCTAGTCTAATGTCTTAATGGTGAGATCTGTTTCCTTTCCAGCTAATGTGATAAACACCAACAGTTCAGCATCAACACCTTAATTACATACACTGAAGGCTAATATTAGACAAATTGCATTCTGTGGACTACTTTTGGTTCAGTGGACTTTAACAACTGAAATGAGCGCTTTAAAGACAAATAAGTGGTGCACCTGCAATGCACATGAGCACTATTATCCTCATAGAATTTGACAGGGACTTTTCACAAAATCATTCTGAAGGACAAGGCATCTAGATCTGAGTACAGTTTACATTTACTGCTATGCTGCTATGTGCTAGGTTATGGGTTAGGTACTTTAAATTTTATTATTTATTTATTATGTCTTAATAGTAAGGCCTATGCTGTTTCCATATTATGCAGTCTTATTTTTTATGAGTTTACCTTATGTTTTTGAGAGCTGACTAGCGTCAACTTCCTTTACAGAAATGGTTTGTACTATTCTTGCCATCTTCCTGGGCAATACTTAATTGCTGTCATTTCATAAAAGGTGTGATCAGAGAAAAGATTATTTTCCATAATGGGGTAATTAGTAAACAGAGCACATGAGAAGCCAAGAAATAATATATTAGGTCTATAAATTCAGCCTGTTTTTACAGTAAAAAATAGTTGACAAAGGCTCAAGAAGGACTGCACAGTTTTTTCAGTCTAATTTTTCTGAGTGAACATCTTTTGAAAGTGAAATTATAAAACATTTTATGCTTTTTATGATTTTGTATCAAGATAGTGGTAAACTGGAGATGCTAATAATATTCCCTGTGAAAGAAGCTTGGGTATTCTTGATGAATTTCACAAAACATTTTAAACGACTGCTTTAGTATAAAGCTACTGTTGAATATTTGTGCTAGAAGTGTGGTATGGAAGTGAAGGTCATGCACCAGGGGTTCAAGAAGCTCATAAACTGCAAGACATTCTGCAAGACGTTCTACTCATAGCAGCAATAAGAGCTTAATATACACTTGGAATGTGCTAGGCGTAGCTTTAAATGTTTTGTGTCATTTTAGCTTTACAATAGTTCCAAACTATAGAAATGATTGTTAATTCCACTTTATGGAGGCTAAGCACAAAGACAGAAAGAGGATGAAAACAGTTGTTCAAGATTACACAACTAGTGTGAGGCACAACTGAGAATTAAACTAGGATCCATCTGTCCTGAGAAAGCACACAAACTCAGTCTTATCCAAGTATGTAGGATTGATGGCCTTCTCCAAGTTTGTAAAGCTGGTGGATGAACTTCCAGGAAAATTAGACTACCTGGAAAAAATATATCTAATCCTAGGTAGAAGAAAATAGCACAGAAATATAAAATAAATTCAAATTTAAGGGCAACTCTAAGTGGCTCAGTGTGGCTTAAGTGTAGAGTTCATGGATATAAGGAAAGGAAGTAAAAGAAGATGGAATTGAATTACGAAGGTTGTGGAAAACAGAAATAAACACAGGAGTAACAGGATTAGATTGTATTTCAGATAAAGCAGAAATGGAACAAATGTTCAAGCACAATCCAATTTAAAAAAGCTGGGGTCTTTGGCAAAGGCAATATGAATGAAAAATACAAAACATTTTTCAGTGGATATTTCAATGTTAGAAGGGAAAAATCAATGTAGTCTAATTTGCAGGATTCTGGTTTATAGGCCTAGGCATTATGTGATGTTCCATAACTAGAAACCTGGACACAAAGTTAGATTTGGTGTGGGAAAGAGGGAAGGAAGTGATATTAAAAACTAAGACTCACTGACTTAAGTGTTCAATCATGTAGATCTGAAACAAAAGAAAATCTTGCCATCTTTTGCTTATAGACATTGATGCCAGCAGTGCAAATGAAGTCACTTGAGAAAAAATCATGGACTATCAAGGGTTGAGACCAAAAGTTAAAACATGCACAAAATTAATCAAGATTAAGAAAATTAGGACCTCAGGAAGAAACTGCCCGAAAAAGAGGAAAATAAAGAAGTACCAAAACAATTCCTCTTGGTTGAGCACAATGGTATGTGAAGGTGAGGTGGCAATTCAAAAGCCTTAAATAATAGTTACACAAACCTATTTCTAGCTCTAATTTCTCTAAAGGTACTTTCCTGAACTTTTTTCTAGTTACCCATTAAAATCTCTCTGATCTCAACCCCTATGGGATTCTTCCCATGTCAAACTCTGTATTCATAGGAAGATGAAATTATGCATTCATAGAAATACTACAAACTCCAAGAAGAAAATATATTCACACAGCATTCTCTCAGTATTCTGCACGAGATACTCAGAAGTATTCTTGTTAATTGCTATGCAATCATCCTTACACATTTATATCCTCATCTCTAGTTCATACTCCATACTCCAGCACCATGTTAAGTGCAGACAGACATAGTGAGGAAATATCTCACACATCAAGAGAATAGAGAACGATGAAGAGCAAATTTGGGTATAATTTTCTTTTGGAACCTGAAGCACTTGCTACATTTTACTGAAGTCTAAAATGGCCTCTGTTACTTCAACTACTGCTCTAACCATCTGCTGCCTGCAGAGAGATGTCATACAGCAGCTTACATCTCTGCAAATGCTTCAAGTCAGGCTTATTGGCATGGTAAGGAAACCAGGGATGTATTGGTGCTAAATTCAGGTCCTGTTTCTTTCCCTTCACTGCCATGAAAACATTAACCAAGGTCTTGAGAGCTGCAATTGATACAAATTGATTTAATTGCTCCTTAGCATTTTCAGGACCACAGGATTATTAAGAGCTTTGGAGGTTTTCAGAGTGGAGTCTCAAAAATAGTTCTCTGGCAAGCCACTTTAAAAGCAGATGTCATGAGCATACTTCAGTGCAGCTGCCTATTAGGTGCCTGTACTTCAAACACATAGAACGTGAAGCAAATGTATTTGTTGTTTTCTTTATAAAGATAGCAACTGTCATTTGCCTTTCACAAGTGTGAGAACAGATAATCCTGGTTGCTGCCTATTTCTCTTTCCATTTTCCATGCTCCTCTCACGCATGTTGAAAAAAGGCCTGGTTAAACAAGTCGAGCTGTCAATGTGAATCTCTGGAAGCAGCAGTCTGTTCAGTCGTTGATTTATATAATCACTTCCTTGATTATATAGGGAACTTCATGAAAGCTGGAAACAGTATTTACCTGAGTCTAAATCCGATTGCACTTTCTACTAGTTTGTGAACATGGGACCAATTCAGTACTTTTGGAAAGAAATGTGACCCCATCTATTAAAATGAAATGAAACATTCAATACAGCAATCTCTTTCCTGGGGATCTATCCTGCAGAAATAAAAACACGAGTACATGAAGATTTATATAAAGGTGCCACTATAGTTTTTTTGTTTGTTGGTTTGTTTTTTGGTACCACTGATCGAACTGAGGACCTGGCACTTGTGAGGCAGGTGGAGGAATGACTGAGCTAAATCCCCAGCCCTATAGATTTGTTTTAAATAGAGAAAAACTAAAAGCAAAAATAAATACCCTTCAAACAAGAGAAAGTTGAGTAACATTTTGCTCTCACATCATGGAATACTATGCAGCCATTTAAAAATAAATCAGGGGAAAATTAGTTTACTATGCATGACTAATGTGTGCTAATCAAAATAAAAATGAAAAACAGATAGCTAGAGTGTAATCTTGGAAATAAAATATAGAATTCAAGTAATGAACTCTCAGTTTAAAATTAATGCAAGGAAATTCCCCCTGTGTATATTCATGTGTATATTAATATATCTATTCTTGTATACAGCTCTAAAGCATAAGTAGAGAATACAAATGTAAAACTATATTGTCAACATTGGTTCTTTCAAGAGTAGATTAAGTGGAGTAGGAAATTTAAGCAAAAATAAAATGAAAGAAGAAAAGTAAAATTTTCCAAATACCTCATCTTCAAATTTTCTATTTCTTACATTTTTGAGATTCTCAAATTCCTGTGAAAAGTCAGATTCAAAATCAAACCATAGCAATTTTTGTCTACTCAGTCACTTGTTTTTGAAGGTAAATTTCATCTACAATGCTAGCCATTTCAGGAGAAGGTATATAATAAACATTTTATGTCTTAGGCAGAAAATATTCTGGAGCAATAAGTTGACATGTTGACTGCCTTGGAAAACTGCATGCTTAGGACAAGCAGCCATGGGCCACAACTATTCATGTTTATCTAAATATCCATCATTACTTCATCTACTGTCACCAAGCTGGAGATGAGTGGGAGTGTATAAGAGAGGAGAAGGGAGAATCAAACATCATGGACTAAAAAACATTGAATAAAAAATTAGGAATGCATTGGATTCTTAAAAAAAGAACTAGAAAATTTGGAATCATTTAGACTCATGTGGGAAATGGTCAAGCAAACCTCCACCATGATAAATTTGTTTAAAAGTTAATACAGATATGTAAGAAATAAACATTTTATGAAACAATACATGCAGCATTTTTGCTACTTTGTAATTTTGCTGTTTTGTTTTTATATTTTATTCTTTATCTTAAAAAGAATAAATCATGACTGAAGTGTGAAAAATACTCTAATGCAGCAGAATGCATTAGTATTAGTGCTATTTTAGCTTTGCAAACTTGCCTTGAGGTCATATTATTGCAGCCAGCTAAGTTAGAAAATATAAGGCACAGCTGGGGATTTAGGTCAGCGGTTCCACCACCTGCCTCACAAGCACAAGGTCCCCAGTTTGTTCCCCAGTACCAAACAAAAAAAGAAAATATAAGGCAGTTGGGCAGGACTGGGCCCTCAGCACTGAAAACAATTGAGGTACTTTCACTGAAGGTTAACATTAAAAAGAGAGAAATTACTACACCTGCATCCTTCTCCTAGGGATGAATAGCAGTGATTTATATTCTAAATAGGCATCAATCACCTTAATCAGGGACCAAAGCCTCCCCAGCTAGCACATTCCTTCTGCAAAATCCATGTACACTTGCTGCATGACTAGCTGCTCCATTTGATCTTCATTTAATCAATATTACATGGGTGACTACACTTGTAATCTTATTGGTTGGTCATATTTTTGTCCCACCTCATGCCCACCTTGTAATTTTCCATTGGATCTTATAGTTTTGTTCCACTTTGCACCCATGTCACGACATGCCTTTGCTCCATAAAACACCTTTGAGAAATCGAGTGGGTGGGCAACCCACTTTTCCATCTCCCTTCTGTCTCTCTTAGACAGAACCTATCTTTCTTTCAAAAATTCTTCCTACTCATAACCTTCATTGTTCCTAGAATTTATTCTTAAATTTTAGAGATATTAACTTGGTGTTTGAGATATCTAGCAGGTTGGGAGGTATAATATTTCCCTTATTTTGCTTATTTGGATTACTCCATGCCTTATATCAATATTTTTACTTCCTATTGAAAGAAACCAGCACCTGACAAAGATCACTCTGCACACTGACAGAGCTCATATGAGAGATTTTATTGTAGAGCTGCTGCAGCATGGTGGCCTGTTCAGAGAGGGCAGAAGAAAAGGGGAGAGAGAGGGAAAGAGAGCTGGGTGGAAGGAGCTTGGTTATATAGTGGATAACTGGTGCTGGTGGGTTGGGAACTGTGTTGGCTGCATGGGCAGCCACTCAGGGGTCATTATTTGTGATCCCTTCCTTATATGGGCAAGCCTTGCTCATGTGTCAGTTTTATCTATGACTGGTGACACTTGATGTAGGAAAGGGAAACTTATGATGAAGAAGGAAGTGTTTATCGAATGGTGGCAGCCATTCCAAGGCACTTATCTTATATTCCTCCCTTTTTTGTCAGGAAGAGGGGCAATGAATCTCTCTTCTGTAGCTACTTCATGATGAAAAGGGACAGGTGTGGGGTGATGAGAAGCTGAGGGAAGGATCTCAAATCTATCATCTCTTGCCCTTGCAGGGGCGACATAGGTGTTGGAGGGCTCCTTGCTTAGGAGCTTCAAAGAGGCAATGATGGCAAGATCATGGAGTGATGGGGGCTGATCTAGGCATGTATAGTAGCTTGAGGGGCAACACAACCATGGAGATGGGTGTCTGAAATGGCTAAGAAAGAATTGGGCTAGACGTAGCCTGAAAGTATCATATATGTATGTATGTGTGTGTGTGTGTGTGTGTGTGTGTGTGTGTGTGTATATCTATCTATCTATATTTATCTATCTATCTATCTATCTATCTATCTATCTATCTATCTATATATATGGCAGGTGGAGGGGCCCTTTCCTGACAATAATGAAAAATAATAATACTGCCAAGGAGTTAAATGCATAAGTTTTCCTTGTAATCAGAGTGCATGTGTAACTGGGAAGGTGACTGGATGGCAGAACAGATGGACCAAAAATCTAGTGTGGAAGTTGGGTTGGAACAAGGCATGATTTAAATCTCCCAGGTGCCAATTAGGGGTCATAAGCTTCATTTTGTGGGAACTGCAGTATCCTGGGAGCAGAACTAAATTGCCTTGTCTGTGCCACAATGATTCTAAAGAGGAGCTCCTATACTCAGCACAGAAAAGGCAATATTTGGGTGAGTATGACAAGCAGCAGATTAGGTCTTTTGAGTAGGCAACAGGTACTGTTGGGAGATGTATAAAAAGAATTGTGTGTCCCACATTTGGGGTTGGGTGAGTTTTTGGGCCATTGGGAGATTTTAATCTGATGGCTCAACTCATAGCTGTGGGGGTGGGAGTGTAGGGCAGCAGATAAGGAGAAGAGTAGAGAAGGCAATTTTTTTCTGAACTAAAATCTTGGAAGGGTTTCTGGTAGAAATGTTCCGTTAATCAATCTAAGATCACGTCCACTGATCTTTCTTGAGGATAGAACCAATGGAGGTCTTGTTGTACTTGAGTTATGAAGTGAAGAAATTGCAGCCAGGTCTGATCTACATCATGGGCTTTATCTCAAAGGCAGGCTAGTGGTCACTTCCTGTAAGATAAGCTGATTGACCATCTGATTAGAAATTTTTGGATTTGATTATGGAAGAATCAGAATAAGCAAGGGACGACCATGGCCAGAATGAGGATGTAAATGAGGATCAAGAATAGAGATTATTTATGGTGTCCAATGACATCTAAGATATAAGTATAGCCTATTATGTCCTGTAGCTCTGGAGTTTTATCTCTGCCTTAAATGAAATGTAGAAAAATGTATAACCTGAGATACAGAAGCCCATTTACTTAGTAAGTGAAACAAACAAACAAACAACAACAAAAAACTTGTACTGTTTTAGAAATAGATTAACTCCCAGTTGGCTTGTAGATACAGAAGGAAGACAAAAACCCATTGAAAGGTAAATTATTTTTTTTTTTCACAAATGAGCAAACTTGAATACCAAAGCTAGAGTACACACATCTGATTTACAATAAGTAAAACAGCAAAACAGACTGGGGCCTACTATAGCCAGAAGACACCTGCAGGTCAGCAGGCCCAATGAGGGAAGTAGTCATAGCATAATCTGATGGAGCCAGGAGTAGTCTTGGTTCATTCTTCATGTAACCCATTTTTTTAAGGTTTTTGATGTATTGAAATTTTTAACCTTTGCCTTGTCTATGCCTGATTGGTTAACCAAATAACACTCTTCACCTACAGCCTGCCACGTTTTCCCTTGAGCCACCCTCTTGTTGATTTTAGACTGTGGGAGGATCCTTTAAAACATCTGGGATTCCATATAGATGGTAAAGGGGGGGCTGAGAAATGCTAGGTAACAGAAAATTTTAGATCAGTTGAGGCATCGGAATACCTCCTGGCTGCATATGAAGTATAGGCCATTGGATAGACAGATGGGGTGCTCTCTGAGACAAAGAAGGAGTAAGTAGGGCAAGTGATGTTGTCATTTTGCCCTGTATATGTCAGGTTAGTGGTTTGTGTAGGGAATGGGAGACCCACAGGGAAGGGTCCCAAAACTGTGGATAAATTGCCAGTATTTGAGACAGACAGGGTAAAATCTAGGGGGATGGGAACTGGAATGAATGAGTGGGGGTAAACAGACCTAAATATCTAATAGTCTGAGTTATTGAGAGGGAGATAATAGAGGATGGTATTAAATAGATGCTGTAGCCTTATTTTGAGACTGGGTTGTCTTGTTTACCACTTGGAGATCTATCCCTCTTTAGGGAGGCAGAGTGATGGGCCTCAGAAGTCTATCACTAGTGCCTGTTTATTGATTGCCTCTTTTGTTTATTCTTTTCTGCTGGGTGTTTAAGACCAAGTTAAAAGGAGATCTGTATTAATCAATATGAACCTCTTGCTATCCATCAGGGTCAGTTAAGCCTCTTTAGGCATTATTTTGGAACCATGCATAGAGCCTCTCAGCTCCCAGTGTCAGCTGTTAGGACATGTCACAGCCTTGCTTAACCATGGTGATTTAGTGAAAGCACGGGAGATTATTTTCTTGGTGACCCTCCTTTAGCACACATTACATTTGTCCTCTGGTGTCCAGCAATCTCCTTGTTCAGGGTGTTGGGTGACTTACCAAAGATGTAAGATGTAGAAAATGTTCCTTCATACCTTGGATCTTTGATGACCTTGGAGGGCCAGGGCCAAAATATTGGCAGTTTTCTTAGCCCAGTTACCTTTTAGTGTTGGTCTTTGCCCTTTGGTGGTTGAACACCCAGAAGAGAAGATCAGTGACATCAGTAGTACAGTAGGAGCTTAATTATAACTTTATCTAGATAGCAAGCCCCCTGGAATCTAAAATAGAGTTAGAAGGCTATTATTTTTTATCAATTGTGGTTGTTTTAGTGGATGATTTCCTGTAGAATATTAACAGAAAAAAACTTGTAATCAGGAACCACACATAATAATATTTTAGCATGACAATAATGATGACATTATCTTTACAGCAAACTTAGATATGTATCTTAGTATAAAATAGCCATTGTTAAATGTATTTATTTTTCTCTACAATACATAAAAACAAAAACAAAAACCCAGGAAGTTTACTTAAGTTATTCCCTTTTGATAGGATGTCATCTGAGGAAACTATGGGTGTTCAAATGTACCCATAATCATGAGTAGGTGGAGAAGAGAAGGGCAAATACCTGGATCAAAAGGTTATTGCCATAAACAATATGTTGGAAGACCTACATGGTCATGCAACATGAATACTTTTTGTACACTAGAAAAATAGCAATAACAATTATTGCAATTATATGAAATCTTATGTCCCTCAATGTAGCTTGGTACTAAAAGGATCCTTTTTTTAACAACTTATTGTTTTTTCACAGAAAATATTATATTTTGAAGATGACTATTATAAACATATCACAATGACATATTTAGAACTCAACCCTTTGATGATAACCAATGTAAATATTTTATAACAACATATTTAATGAGGCATATTTTCCCATAAGGCTATGAAAATTACTGGGCCCCCATTAGTGAACAAAGACCAGAATAAAAATTTTTGAGCAGCTGCTTCTTTATTTACCAACAGGAGTGTACTCAAACCTAAAAGCATTTTATAACAGTAGCATAATCTTGTGTTATAGTTATTTTCAAAGGTCTGTAAACAGAAAGTAAAGAGAAGGTCCAGTTAATCCATAATTACAATTTTAAGAATTTGTAATGTAAAATAAATGTTTTAAACACATCAGTTAAACATCTAGAAATCAAACACCATCAAACATTATTTTAAGTTGAAGATGAAAGGTACTTTTGTCAATTAGCCAGAGCAGGGAATGATAACAAAGTTCCTGCCTCAAGGTGGATGTAGGGTCAGAGTTACAAGATGGTGGTGGAGGTTTACAAGATAGAGGGAGGGAAGAAGAGACACAAGATGGAGGTGGGGAGGAGGGAGTACAAGATGGCAGAGGTCTCTGAAAGCAATAAGGAGGAGGCTCATCTATTGGATCAAATTCTTCAGGGGCAGAGGGAGAGTTTAAGGTTTTAGTAGCAAACAAAACATGATGAGGCTTACAGGAAGAGCAGAGGAAAGGATTAGTTCTTAAGACAGAAAAACCCTGAATGTAGGGAATCTCACTCCATTTGCCCATGCACTCACAGAAGTTGTAAAGATCCTGGATATGGGAGGGATCAAAAGAGCCATTAGGTGGCCTCTCATTTTGGTTATCTAACAAATATTGGGGCCAAATTTGGGTAGAAAGCCTAATAAGGCATTTACATTTTAGGTCAGGCTTGAGGCTGAGAGATGTGAGATTTTTTTAGTACACAGCCCAAGGGAGTGTCTGCTGGAATGGATTGTCCTGATACCATGGCCGAAAAGGAAACTTCTGTCACCCACCAAGACATCCCAGAGTGAGACACAGAGAGTTGTGAAGTAAAAGCACAGTTTGGGAGGGTCATCACTACTCAGGAGTGGAATGCTGGGGCCAAAGGGCCATTGGAGACTTGGCACCTGAGCTCAGGAATTTTGAGTGAGAGGCCAAGAATCTTGCAGAGGGAGGAGAAATCTCTGCCACAAGAATCAAAACCCAGACTGACAAACCTGTGAATAAATGCTGGTTGCTCACCTATCAGTGAGCCTGGTGGTGGGCACATAGAGGCATCTGAGTGAATGGACACGAGTTATCAGGCAGGAGGATTAGGGCATCAAGGCTCAGGGTCCCTGGACCCTTGGCATTGGACTTGGATCCGAGTCATGGAACCAATGAAAGAAACCAGCACTTGCCAAAGATCACTCTGCACACTGACAGAGCTCATATGAGAGATTTTATTATAGAGCCACTGCAGCACGGTGGCCTGCTCAGTGAAGGGAGAACAAAAGGAGAGAGAGAAAGAGAGAGAGAGAGAGAGAGAGAGAGAGAGAGAGAGCTGGGTGGAAGGGTCTTGGTAATATAGTGGGTGACTGGTGCAGGTGGGTCAGGGATTATGTTGGCTACACAGGCAGCCACTCAGGGGTCATTATTTGTGATCTATTCCTTATACAAACAAGCCTTGCTCACACATCAGTTTTATTTATGACTGGTGATGCATGATGTAGGAAATGGAAACTTAAGGTGAAGAAGGAAGTTATCAGAATGGTGGCAGCCATTCCAAGGCCCTTATCTTCTACATATTACCTCTTAAAATTCTAAAGTGATGCATTTGTAAAAAAGAACAGTATTTTTCCAGTCCTCCATTGTATGTTTCCTTGGAGTTCTGAGTTAGACACAAAGCAGTCATTCTCTCTGAGGGGGCAAGTGGCAAGTTTGAGGCTCATATATACAAGTTTATCTAAATCATGTACTCATTTATTGTAGACTTGCTTATTGATCTTTCACTGTCATCTACGAAAAGAATCTTCTTTTCACCACATTAATTCCTTTTGTTTTTAATTTTTATTCATTCCACTAAATTTTACTAATCTAGGAATAACAGGGTGAACTAGAAAAACTCTATGTGTAACACATGGATTGGAACTACCAAACAGATGTATTAGGGCAGGATGATGAAGGCAGGCATATAGGAGATGTTTAGGTAGCAGCAAATGCTAGGTTTTTCTAACTGAGACATCTGAGAAGATGGAGATACTTTCTTAGAAGAGATGTTTTTGGAAAACAAAAGGCCTAATTTTGCTGGAGATAAGAAATGGCATCCTGGAAGAAGAAATAGTATTCACCAAGGCATGGAGGTGAGGAGAACATGTAGGTTCCTTTGTTTGGAGCTTCAGGAGATCAAAAAGAGGTATGACTAAATTGAAGGGAGAATTTCATGAAGAGTCCAGTGTGCACATTTGTTGGCTTTGGAGTGCTGCTCAGGTGACTTGGTGCTCTTGATAGAAAGCAGAAAGTTTAGGTTTGGATTTCAGGGTTTTAGTGGCATTCCTTTCTTATAGACTCTACTTCCACCTAAAATCCAGAATTGTTAGAATCACTAGTGTCTGGTATAGGAGTTGGCCTGGACTCAGGGAAAGACAATTAGTTTACCCTCAGTTATCTATAACCCATGTATCATTTGAGTTCTCAAAAGGATGAATTGCAATCTGAGTTGCAAAAGGATGAAATAGAATTGCAGCATTTTAAAAATAATTTAGGAAAACAATACTCTCTTTAAGAACTCTTTAAAAACTATCCATTCCTGGAAAGATATTTCAAATAAATTCATACCATAAAATTGTTGTTATCATACTTCTATATCCTAAAGATAAAGAAAATAGAGACAAATAAGATAAAGAAGTGTAAAACTAATGGAGTTGTGATGCCTCAGTTTTATAGTTCTCACCAGCTGCCAATGCTCAATAACAATTCTAAAGGTTAGAACCATTTTAAAGCTTTACATAAATAATTGGAGATTAGTGTATAGTGAGACCTTTGAATTTGTTCTGGTTCATTCTTCTCATTTTATAAATGAAGAAAGTGAAATCTAAATAACTTTATATGAGTTTCTCCAAATCACTTTATGTCAGACATCAAACAATCAGTGAAATACCTGTAACTCAAAACAATATGCTTTTGGTGTATGACCCTTTAGTTTCTTAAAACTTTTCATCATACTGTTTTTCATATCATATTTATTTGCTATTCATACACAATACTACACCCTTAATGATGCAAATGCATTCTAAGAAATGTGTAGATAGGCAACTTCATCCATGTGTGAACACCACAGTGTTTACAAATTATGATGACCATAGTATCATTTGGAAGTATACTCTTGTGCGTCCTCACTGGTGTATGTAGTCTGTTTTTGACCAAAGCACTAGTATGTGGCTAATGACTATCTTTGTAGCACATATATCCACATATCTAACGACTACATAATAAATATCTTGTTGTATAGGTAGACCCTAATTTACTTGATCTGTTCCTTGTTGGACATTTCAGTTGTTTGAGCTTCTGTCTTTATCAGAGATAGTAACAAACTATGGGTGAAACAATTTGCCCATAAATCAAGGGGGCTATTCCTGATTTTTTCTTGTGGTAAGAATTACTGGTTTGGCTGGATATTATAATTGGAGGCCTGTAAAATTAAGGAATGTGCTCTAATAGATGAAAGGCAATGCAGATAGCAGGCCAGTTCTGGGCTACATGCTCTCATCTATTTTAACTCTCATGAGCTTCTCTCCTGGCTTTCAATGGGTCCCTTTCATGAAGTCCTTTTCTCTGTAGAGACCTCAAATCTACCTTCTCTGGTTTGACTTGGCATGTGCTTGGTCCTGGGGGTTCAGCTTTGCTGCCCCAACTGCTTCTAATTTTTCATCAGATTCTTTTGGTATCTGTGAAAGTCTTTAGAAACAGAAAGAAAATGGGCAAAAGCACTCAATTCATGTAATAAGGCAATATCTCACTTCTTCTGTAATATAGTACATTAAATCCATTCCTGTTTGAGGAATATTTACTTTTGAGCTGTACATTTTTTTCTAAATATTTGCAAGTATTTTTTTTCTTTCATTCCTTCCAGACAAGAGTCCTCTACCATCTTCCTGTTTATTCATCTTTAATGTAAGTTTTCATCCTCCCAACTTTACAATCCTTCCTTTTAAATGCTTCAAGGAAACATAAGTTGATCTGGTTAGCATAAAAGAGAAGGCTTTTAGTTTGTATTGGCGTCAGACCTAGGCAAAGGAACTCCCTTGTATTTATTCCCTGGGTTTATAGGCCCTTTCTACAGGACTAGAAATCTGCAAGTCTATAATAGGGTCAGGAGAGTAGGAACTATAGAGATGCACCACACTCAATTAAATGGAATCCCTTATTATCATAGCTGGAGTTTTGGAGTGGGCTCATGCCTCCAAAAACTCTGGACAAAGGAAAGGCAGTTTGCAGGGTCCTTTTAAGGGTGCTTCTATTGGGGGAGGGCTCAGGGAGAGGGAGCACAAGTCCAATTTCACTGGAGCAGAAATTTGCTAAGCTACTGGGGTAAGCGAAGTTTCACACAGTCTAATTAAACCAAAGTGTCACACAGTGGGGAGCGGGAGGACTTCTGTTTACAAGTTGGTAAAGTTAACATAGTTGTAGACTTCTCTACCAAAAGGTCACAAAAATAACATATAGTTTCAGACTCACACAGGATGCAGGGATCTGTTATGCATAAACTGAGGGAACTCCCAAGTGGGAAGGGAAAGGCAACTACTTGGAATTACTCAACTTTACACAAATGGAGTCAGGTACACAGATGGAGTAAGGTTGGTTATCACAAGTCCAAATGGAGTGATGACCCGGAGTCCATACTGCTCTCTTCAACCCAATGGGACTCAAGAGGATCTAAGTCAGTAAGGAGAGCAGACCTGATCCCTGAGGAGTGCCAAAAGGGGCAGCTGTTTCCTGAGATTGAGGAGATTGAGGAGAAGATCTGGGATTAGCAAGTGTACCTAGGAGGATCTCCTTGGGAGAGAGGGACCCTGGATGAGGAAGGAAGGGACTCTGTCTATAGGTTAGGGCTGTTGTTCCATATCTATGAATTCTAAATTGAACCTGGTCTTCCAAGTTATCAAAAAGCTACACTTGACCAGGGGCAAGAATTGTGTTAGTGTGTTAGCCTTATTAACACTTTGAAGTAATTTTGCAGTCCTTCATTTGTACTTTTGCTCCAGGGCCCACAACCATGTAGGAATGTGCCTGGCTTTAATTCCACAGATTTTCTTCTGAAGAGCAGCCTGAACCCTACTTCCTTTTGAAGTACATATATTTGTATCAGTATATGAAGTACAGTGCCTGGTATATATACCAAAGGCTTGACAAGGGCTGGCTCTATAGGAAAATTTATGCAGTAAGTTGAGCTGTATTGGCGATAAACATGTTTGACATAAAATGCTTACATTTATACTCAAACTGGGGGAGCAATAAGAGGAGGTAAATTGTTTACTTAAGTCACAGTGAATCCATGTGACTAGGAATCCTTCTTATCCCCCAGGCACTTGCCCAGCCCTTTTCTCAATGCTCCTGCCCCATAGAATCATGACCTTACCTCCCAGGTCCTCCATCTTCAACATGCACAGGTGGTCCTAGCACATCTTCTCAGTGACAATACACCTGTTGGAAATACAGTTTCTAAACACATGGGGCTATGCAAAACCCAAAACACAGACTTAAAAACCTCTGATTTCTTTCATTTTCCTTTAGGTGAGGGTGGCAGGGTCCATTTATTCTAAAAATAAAGGAAGAGGCAATGACTCAGAAGACACAGGATTTAGGGAAGAGTATATACTATTTTGTTTGAACTCACAAAGAGTAAAAATTAGATCATACACTGTTTAAATGTCTTAGCTGAAAATTCACCTTGCATATGGGAATTTGGAATTCTCTGTAAAGCCTGTAATGGTCTGAAAAGCCACCAACCCTTTCCCAATGAAGCATGTATTTGCAACAAGAATGGGGATGTTTCTGAAACACATTTAGTGGAGCAGTATCCTGTTTGTGCTTAATAAAAACAAGGGACAGTGTCCTGTAGGGTGAGATAAAAGCTGTTTCTGGTTCAGGATAGTAATTGTTAAGAATTCAGAAGGAGGTGAGGAAAATAAAGGATATGGCTGAATATAATAGAAAGAAATTGATTATCAGTTCTTTGGATAAAAGAAAAATAGGATCTTTCGATAAGAAGACTGATGGGTGGTATGCAGTGTAGGAAGAAAGTGTCTACAGACAATGGCAACTACAGGTGGTGTGTGATCTCTTATTGGTTGTAGTGGTAATTGAGGCTTAGTGATGTGTTATGTCTTGATTGGGTTGAGTGACTCCAGTGACTCTTGACAGCCTGACTCTGGCTGCAGACTTTATCTTAGGAACTGTTTGGAAGGAAGGAGAATTGGTATTGAACTTATGCCAATTATATTAGTTTGTCAAAATAAAATATCACACACGGGGAGGCTTAAACATTAGAAATTTGTATTTTTTTTCGCACAATTTAGAGGTTGGAAATCCAGGATCAAGTTGTTTGCAGGTTTGCTTTATCCTGAGGCATCTCTCCTTCGCTTGCAGACAGCAGCCTTATCACTGTGCCCTTTTGTGCAGGTACAACTTTGGTCTTTTTCTTACAAAGACAACAGTCCTATTGCATCATTGCCCCACTATAAGGCCCTAATTTTACCCAGTTGACTCTTTAAAGAACTTATGTCCAAATACTAGCTTCTGAAATACTAGCTTCAACATGAGAATTTTGACAGGAAGGCATAATTTGGCTTATAACACTAAATTTTTTTGATGAGACTCACTTCAAGTTGGCTTTTGTGTCACTATGACATGACCTCACTGTTTTATCAAGCATTTCCTTATTTGTTGGTATTGCAAGATTTTCCAGGTCATCAACTATCCAGTCTTCTCATGTAAGTAGTCTGCTCTTCTGCAAGGGTCCTCCTTGCTTTTAGTGAAGAATTGAACCTTTTAAAATCATTAGGGCATTTGAAACAAAATATCAAATGTAATAATCCAAACCAATCACCAATATCTAAGTACTCAAAAGCCAACCTTGTAGAAGATGAAACATTTGAGGTTTTAATTAGTTTTATTTTATTTTATTTTTTTTTTAATCTCTAAATTTTTTTTTTAAACTGTAAGAAAATATAAAAGAAAATCTTATTTTTCAAATAAGCAATGTAAAAAAGCAATTTGTCAAAAAGCAATGCAAAAAAAAAGCACTATAAGAAGTCTTATCTGCAAAGGGGCTTTTTAAAAAGATGCTTTCTGTTCTATATCATGTTTTTCAGCTTTAATTGAGTTTATTGGTACATTTTAGGGATACAGTACAGTTACATTCATTGTTGGGATCTTGTACCTCTACATGACAAGTCTTGATTCTCATTTTTTCCCCTTACCTCTGCCCTCCCTTCACCCCCTCCTCCCCTCCCCATCTATATGACTCCTGAATTACAAGTGGAAACTATTGTAAGAATTTTCCTTTATGGGGTGGTAGAATGCGGGGGGCAGGTTGAGTACAGGACCTTCAGTGAATCATTGTAGCAAAACTACCTTTACTAAAGACATGTTGAAATTCAAAGAGGGAACTTTATATGAAAGATGTTCAACAGGCTCTCTCATAGAAGTTTTAAATATTTAAATAATAAAGATTGAGAAATAACAAGTGCCAGGGCAATTGGGGGGGCGACCCCTTCTCTAGGGAATAGCCATCTGTGTGCCTTGACTGCACATCTAGAGCCTGAGTGCCTTCTGGGTCAACTTTCCTACCCTTGTGTGTGATCATCCTATATCCATTTGTTCTGGCCAGGGGACATACAGCACAGGAATGGCTCTCATCTGATTGCAGATAACCTGGAGCAGAGATCATTCTGAGCAAGCAGAAATGGATGCAAATGCTGTGAGAGGAAGAAAGGTTATGAGTGAAAATCCAAGGGGTGTAAATGTGGAAGTGATGATAAGAACTTCTGAGCCTTGACTTTTACTAAGAGTGTCTCTCTGCTGATGTGTAAGTTCACTAGGGTTCTTGGTTGCAGATCATTTAAGCAGAAGAATAATTTATTGGAAGAGAAGTAGGAACTCAGAATCAGTGAGGAATGGAGAACAGGCTCAGCACAAATGCACGATTTGACTATTTGACATAACAAACACTGGTATCATCAGTGACAAAAACACACTCAAGGGACCCCACTACCTCAGTCTCTTTGGTTGCTACTGATGCTGTGCTGGACGCTCACCTCCACAGAGATGCTACACATCATGCATGACTATTTTCTGCATAGTTATTTTACTTTCCAAAACTTCAGGCTATCTGATTGTATGCAAATACCAGGTTGCTGGGAGGAGGCAGCATGGCATAGTAGTTAGGAACATGTTTTTGAAGCCAGCCTTGCTGGGTTTAAAATCTAGGCCTGCTATTGAATTGTATGCAATTCTGAATGCACATTAGTTTTCCTATTTATTGAATATGAATAATAATCATATTAGCTGGATACTACTAAGAAAATTCAATAAAACCTGTCATTACTTTTAATGTGTTGAGAATAGTGCCTGGCACATGATTAGTGGTACTTAGTTTTAGTGCTGGTTTAATAAAATTCTGCTAGCCTTAGGATTATGCAGCAGAAAGGAATGGGGCTATCTTCTATTTTCCTTGAAATTCTTTCCCAAAAAGATAGGCACTTAGATGCACCAAATATTCAAGTGTTTCAGAAAGGAAAAAGGAAGTTTTTCTAGGTAGGTTAGTAAATATAAACATCCTCAACAGTATCAACCCTATGCCCAGGTCCTTCTAAAAAAATAGGGACCTGATGGGAGAACAGCCACTCATGGCTTGATGATGGTGATATGTTTTTTTTTCTTTTTATTGAGTTTATTGGTACAATCTAGGTATACAATACAGTTACATTCATCACTGGGATCCTGTACCTTTACATGATAGGTCTTGATTCTCATTTTTTCCCCTTGTACTGCACTCCCTTCACCCCCTCCTCCGCTCCCCATTTACAAACACTTTATTTCCATTTTTTCAATTTCTAATATTTTTTTCCTCTCCCTTATTACCTTTCCCAAACCCTTCCCACTTTCCCCACACCTTTAGCCCTTTGTTTCCTATTTCACATTATTGATTATCTTATTAGGATCCTGTGTACTATTATAGTTTTCCACACCAGAGAAACTATTCGGTGTTTCAGTTAAAGAAATCTCTGTATGAACATTAAAAATAGGGAATCCTAAAATAAAACTACAAAGGAAAGTAAAAGAGAAAAGGCAATGATGTAACATTAAAATAATCCTTAATTCTGAAGATGAAAATGCTCCCTTAATATATTTAAATTGCTTCTTGCACTTGTAGTCTTATCTTATTCTTTTCTTCATTATTTAGAGAATACTTTATTAGTTTCTATAATCAAACCCACATAGATATGATCTTACATATTTAATACAGTGCATTACCCCTGTTCAAATGGAAAAAAATTAAAATTAAATTAAATTAAAAATTAAAATTAAAAAAGTTAATATTTCTTGCAGCTGCCATTGCTCCAGCACCGGGAAGGTAGCCTGGGCCCCGATTCAGGGTGGGAAGTAGAGCCATGCCTTCTCCCACCCCAGAGCAAGGTAGCTGTGCAGGTATCCCTGAATCCCCATAACTCCCCTTACACCCCCACCCCCAAGTACTCTGAGACTTCCTGACTGTGCCATTCTTTGGACACAGTCTGTAGTAGAACAGTATGGAGTACAACCATTCAGAGGGTTGGGGAACTCAATCTGGGCCTTGCAGCCCAAGGTAAGTCTGCTTCATGGGGTTCAGCCATCAGCTAACTGAGACCAGAGGTCTTGCATCCTTGCTCTGTCTGAGCCATTAAATGGTAAATGCACTATATTGAAATTTTGTTCACTGCCGACATGTTCTGAACTGCTTCTTGATTTCAATTTAATTCAAATGATTTAAGGGTGATAGACCAGTGACCACCACAGGTGGTCAGTTTCCAAGTTGTACTTGATCTTAATGTGTTGCTGATTGTATCAGTTGGGATAAAGCATTGTGGTTGATTTGATGAGCTGTTTTCTCTGATGTTATGAAGATGAGAATGCATGTAGGTCGTTAGAGAACCAGAAGCTAGGGTGCAACTATATCAGGAAGAATTGGGTGATAACCCAGAGATTAAACCAAGGACAGCCTGACAACAAAAATAAAAATGAGGAAACACTTATGCAAGACACAAAGACAGACTTCTAGTATACCAAGTGCAAACAGTAGGGTAAATGAGGATGAAAAGGCCGATAGTAAACCACCAGAACAGCCTGAACTCAAAGCACAGGAAGCAACAAAACAGATCAATCAGGCTCTAGAAAAAGTCATATCAGAAATAATTTCCCAGATAACTATAGAGATGGTGAGCAAAGTGGAACTCATGATTCAAGACTCTAGAGCAGAAAATGACAGAAAAATAGATGAGCTCAGGACCATGATAGAAGCCATGAAGGCCCAGCATAAGAAAGAAATGGAAAAAATAAATCCCCAACATAGGAAACAAATGGAATCCATAAAACAGATTAAAACAGATATCCTGAAGATTAAACACTCCATTGAAAGTGTATGCAACAGAATAAAAGAATGTGAAGATAGACTCTCAGATATAGAAGATAAGATTGCAGTGACCATGAAAAGAGAGGTCTCTTAAAAACAGTAGGGGACCATGAGATATCAGTCCAACAATTCCTAGATGATGCAAAGAAGAATAAGATAAGACTGATAGGAATCTCCATGAAGTAGCAGCAGAAAATACAAATGACTTAAAAAAGCTATTTACAGAATTAATGACAGAAAACTTCCCAAACAGAGGAGAAGAATTGGGCACTCAGATAACTCAGGCATATAGGACCCCAACTACCTACAAACAAAAAAAATCTACACCTAGACACATAATAATCAAGATCCCAGAAAGCCACCAGAAGAACAAAATAGTACAAGCAGTAAGAGAAAAGAAACAAATCACATGCAAAGGAAAGCCCATCGGAATCACAGAAGACTTTTCAACACAAAGCCTTAGGGCAAAGAGAGCCTGGAATGAGATATTTCAAGTCCTAAAAGAGAACAACCTCCAACCTAGACTGAAGTATCCTGCAAAACTCTCTTTTAAAATGGATGGGGTAAGAAGACACTTCCATGACAAAGAACATCTGAGAAACTACATGAATAGCAAACCAGCACTACAAGCAATTCTAAGCAAGATCCTAGAAAAAGACAATGAAGGCACCAACACCATGAGGCCCAACAGAGCAAATCAAATAGGCAAGGCAAGAAACTAAAAGGAGAAGGTGAAAAAGTAAAAAGAGTCAACAAAAGGCCAATAACATGTCAATAATAAGTCAGTACATATCAGTTATAACCATTAATGTCAATGGCTTCAACTCACCAATCAAGAGAAATAGACTGGCAGAGTGGAATAAGAAGCAAAATCCAACAATATGTTGTACACAAGAAACACACCTAGTGCAAAAAGAAGCCCATAGACTGAAAGTGAAAGGATGGAAAACAATTCTCCATGTGACAGGAGCCCATAAAAAAACAGGGGTAGCAATCTTAGTTACAGACAAAGCAAATTTCAAACTAAAACTGATTCTAGTATTATATATGTAGGATGGTACTGTATCATACCTCTGTGAGTGTAAAATATCTTGTACCTGCTTTATGATACATAGTAGTGACCATGCTTTATCAGAGCTATTTTTAATGATATTACTCTAGAATATTCTCTTTTCAGATGCCCCTGTCACATGGAGATTTGTTTTCCATCCATTCACTTTCAGTCTATGGGCTTCTTTTTGCAGTAGGTGTATTTCTCATATACAACATATTGTTGGTTTTTGCTTCTTATTCCATTCTGCCAGTCTATTTCTCTTGATTGGTGAGTTGAGGCCATTGACATTGATGCTTATAACTGATATGTACTGACTTATAATTGACATGTTATTGGCCTTTTGTTGACTCTTTTTCCATTCACTTTCAGTCTATGGGCTTCTTTTTGCAGTAGGTGTATTTCTCATATACAACATATTGTTGGTTTTTGCTTCTTATTCCATTCTGCCAGTCTATTTCTCTTGATTGGTGAGTTGAGGCCATTGACATTGATGCTTATAACTGATATGTACTGACTTATAATTGACATGTTATTGGCCTTTTGTTGACTCTTTTTACTTTTTCACACCATAGGTTGGAGGTTGTTCTCTTTTAGTACTTGAAATATCTCACTCCAGGCTCTCCTTGCCCTAAGGGTTTGTTTTGAAAAGTCTTCTGTGATTCCGATTGGCTTTCCTTTACATATGATTTGTTTCTTTTCTCTTACTGCTTGTACTATTTTGTTCTTCTGGTGGCTTTCTGGGATCTTGATTATTATAGATTTTTTTTTTTTTATTGTGGCTAGTTGGGGTCCTATATGCCTTAGTTATCTGAATGTCAAATTCTTCCCCTCTGTTTGGGAAGTTTTCTGTTTTTAATTCTGTTAACAGCTTTTTAGTCATTTGTATTTTCTCCTGCTACTTCATGGATTCCTATCAGTTCTATGTTATTCTTCTTTGCATCATCTAGGAGTTGTTGGATTGATTTCTCATGATCCCCTACTGTTTTTAAGAGACCTCTCTTTTCATGGTCACTGACTACAATCTTATCTTCTATATCTGAGAGTCTATCTTCACATTCTTTTATTCTGTTGAATACACTTTCAATGGAGTGTTTAATCTCCAGGATATCTGTTCTAATCTGTTTTATGGATTCCATTTGTTTCCTATGTTGGGGGTTTATTTTTTCCATTTCTTTCTTATGCTGGGCCTTCCTGGCTTCTATCATGGTCCTGAGCTCATCTATTTTTTTGTCAGTTTTTGCTCTAGAGTCTCGAATCCTGAGTTCCATTTTGCTCACCATCTCTATGGTTATCTGGGAAATTATTTCTGATATGAATTTTTCTAGAGCCTGATTGATCTCTTTTCTTACTTCCTGTGGTTTGAGTTCACGGTGTCCTGGTGGTTCACTATTGTCCTTTTCATCCTCATTTGCCCTACTTTTTGCCATTGGTGAACTGGAAGTCTGTCTTTGTGTCTTGCATAAGTGTTTTCTCATTTTTATTTTTGTTGTCAGGCTGTCCTTGGTTTAATCTCTGGGTTATCACCCAAATCTTCCTGATATAGTTGCGTCCTATCTTCTGGGTCTCTAACGAACCACAGACATTCTCATCTTCATAACATCAGAGAAAACAGCTCATTGAATCAAGCAGGATCCTTTATCCCAACTGATACAATCAGCAACACATTAAGATCAAGCACAACTTGGAAACTGACCACCTGTGGTAGTCTCTAGTCTATCACCCATAAATCATTTGAATTAAATTGAAATCAAGAAGCTGTCCAGAACATGTCTGAGGTCAACAAACTTTTCATTATAGTATATTTACTGTTTAATGGCTCAGACAGAGCTAAGACACAAGACCCCTGCTCTCAGTTAGCTGATGACTGAACCCATGATGCAGACTGACTTTGCGTTGCAAGGTACAGATTGAGTTCCCCAAACTTCTGAATGGTTGAAATCCACACCATTCTATTACAGGTTTCCCACGCCCTTTCTTTAAAGATGTTCAAAGTTGTGAACTCAGAAAAATGCCCTTTTTGATAACCTCTGCGTCTGCAGAGCGGGTCCAAAGACTGGCAGAAGCAGGAGATTTGAGAGTGTGAGCGGGGGGTGGGGGTGGTAAGAGGCGTTATTGGGGTTCAGGGGCGCCTGTGTTGCTACCTTCCTGTTGCTTGAGTGATGGTGGCTCTGGGTTGGATAAGACATAGCTCACCTTCCTGCAGTGGATCTGGGCCCAGGCTACCTTCCGGGGTGCTGGAGGATGGTGGCTGGGGTGGGTACGATGGTGATGTTTTGCGTAAAGCATTCATGAGTAATTTTGTTGTTTTGCAAACTTCATAGGATATATAAGGCATCATAAAAAATATGGTGAATGTTTAAATTTAAAACAAAGCCACACTAAAGACATATTCCTATTAATCCTCCTCAGAATACTCCCTCTCTCTTCAAACATATTTGTTCCATCTTTCTTGCCATTTTCTGAAGCAGTGCAAGAAATTCTTTTGCATGAATGTTTGTTGTTGCGCTATCATGGATGTCTTCATATTTTGAAACAATTCAAAATCTTTACCTTGCATGGTCATTTTGGTTTTATGACAGATGCAGAAGTTGGGTGGGTTCAGCCAGCAGCAATGACAAAAGTGAATGTGGGCCAATTATAATGCTTTTTGGAACCAGCCTTTCATTGGATGGTACTTAGGGGCAGCATTCACCTAATTTTTTTAAAATCACACTTTGTGCAAAAGAGTACTTCAGAATTGCTTCAGAAGTGTCAAAGAAGTTGGAACAAGAATGTTTGAAGTGAGGAGAGTATTTTGAGGGAGATTAATGGCAACATATCTTTTAGTATAATAAAATTTAAAAAATACAACATTCACCATATATTTTGATCATCCCTTGTACTTACACAAACATATTATATAGTCTAATACACAGGCTAATAATGTAAAGTCTAATACAAAGTCTAATGCCATCTGCTGTTCCTCAGCTTCAAAACTACAGGGCACATGACCGTCCTGAATATTATAGACAGTTGTAACACAATGGTAAATATTTGTGTATCTAAATATCTCAATATAGAAAATGTACAGTAAAACTATTGGATGATAGGAGTTTTTAGCTCCTTTATTGGACCACTCCTGTATGTGTTGTCCATCCTTGACTCTAACATGACCATGCAGCCTGTGACTGCACAAAATTATGAGATGAACAGTGATTTTAAGCCCTAGAGATCTAACTTTAAATTTGTTCTGTGTGGGCCAGATAATCTCCTTGAACCCAGGGTCTTCACCAATATAACAAAACCTTTGGACCAAGTGACTGTTTAATTTTGTTAGCAGATGTTTGTACCAGTGATTCTCAAAGACTGTTCCCAGGAGTAGTGTCATCAGCATTAGCACTAGCTGAAACTTTGTTGGAATTGCCAACTTGCAGTCCCTGTTGTGGCTCTTTGTGTTTGATTGCTAGTTGTGTAATGAGCAATCTGTATTTCTGTATTCATAATCTCTCCAGACGACCCTGCTATGCCCATACATTCAAGTATCTCTAATATCAGACTAAGGAAACTTTTAGGGCTCTTTTATCAGTTGTCTTAGTTGCCAGACTAGTGGACAAAGAGGAAGAGCAAGTACGTATGTGCTTACCATGGCAGGAGTCATTAAGAAAAACAACAGTGTTCACATATGTATAGACCCTTGTACACCTGAAAGCTGTGCTCCTGTAACTGCATGGCTTTGTGGCTCATAGTCATGAAGTGCAGTAGTCGTCTTTCTAAAATGGACTCAGTGCTGTTGACAAAGCATATTGATTTATTTATTAGTTTACATTTGTTTTTTGACTAGTACACATTTGCAGCATATCATGATTACATCCATTGTGGGGAGTTTGCAAATTTTTGAGTGAACCATAGTATATCAATCTTTTCTTTGAAAATTCACCTTCCATGGAACATTGGTATTTTTGGTCTAAAGTTATATTTCTGCCCAGTTGTAAGTTTGTATTTAAAAATGAAAGTGGATTGGTAAATTTGGATATTTTATACTTTTTTAATGAATGAGAGGAGGAAAAGACAAGCTTTTTACCCCTTGATAATCAGTTGTAAATTATCATCAGATGGTTTTATCCATGATACTGTTGTCTGGAATTTGCCATTAGTAAGACCTTCCTTTTAAAGTTATTATACCTAGGATATTTTAGATTTGTTGCTCAGCTACTACATAATAGTTAAATGTAAATAAATAATATTACTAATCCAAATAAAATAATCAAAGGTAATAAATCATTTCTAGAAACATTATTTAATCTTCATAGTGATCAAAGACAATAATCAAAGTCAATGCTACTCAACATGCAGGTGTGGATTTCTGGAGGTCTGTGTACCCAAGACCAGTACAGAAATTAAGAGTAAATATTTAGAAATTCTTACAGCAGTTTAATGCTGCTGTAGATCAAAGTTTGTTTGTTTGTTTATTTATCTATTTATACCATGAATCAAACTCAGGACCTTGCACTTTCAAGGCAGGCTCAGTGCAGCTGAGCTAAATCCCAGGCTATTATTTTTCATGAATGAATCCATCTTCAATGGAGAGGAAAATTTTAAAATTTGGTCTCGTACCACAGCATTTGAAAACCTCATTACATGGACTAAGTGAAGCAGGTCCAGAAGAGTGAAGGGGGTTTGAAGATGTTATAGTCCTGGGGCCTGCATTAGCTGGCAGAAGAGCCATATCTAGAATCCAGTCTCTATTGTCAAGTCATTCTTTCACTAAGTCAGTCAAATGTTCATGTTGAATTTTTTAGCCTCTAAGGTGGTATTGATTTTAAGACATACCATTGACTTGAAAATAGCTCTTCAGGGAAGCAAATGCTGTCATAGTCAATGTGCACATTAGTGCAGAGGTGTTTCATGTTATTTTGTGTGGCATAAAAGATATATTTATTTTTATGAAAGAAAGCCAAAATGCTGTAGTTCTTGACATACTATTTAATTTTATGAAATCAATTTCACTATTGAAATTAGATTAGGAAACAGACATCTTGTATTTCCAGCAGCACACTGGAATCTATTTCCAGTGGTCTTATCACATGAATCCCTAAAGGAGTTGTTTTATGAATTAGTGGGCTCTCATATATAAAGAAGGTTTAAAAATAGGAGCAATCACATATGTGAGGAATTCAACATATGATATCATTTTCTCTAGTCATAACTGTGGATGGGTTATATTTAGGCAATTGATGATTTTAAGAAAATCTCACAGAAAATTTTGAAATCCATGCAGGAGAGCTCTGCATACTCATAAACCCAGAGTATGAAGCACAGAGCTTAACTCAAATATTAGTTAAATGAATGTATGTATTTTTCTGAGGGTGGTTTACATGAAGTAATATGAAGAATTCCCTATTCAGACTGAAGGGCTCTGTTACTTGAGATGGCTTAGAAAGATTCACAAAAGGAATATAGACCTGGGTTGGACCCCGAGGAAAGAAAAAAAAAAAAAAAGAAAATTCAGGCTGAATATGTACTATGACTAGATTAGTGGTGTCAAGATATGAAGTAGAGTTTGAATCCCAGAAATAAGTTGAGATTTGGAAAATGTATTTTTTGTATTCAGACAAAAAATTTTCTTGTAAAAGTATACGGTAAGATTTTGGGGGCTGGGGATTTAGCTCAGTGATGCTGTTGCCCTCCTTGCAAGCCCAAGGTCCCAAGTTTGACCCCCACTGCCTGGGGGTGCCTCAGACCTATTGGATATGAACCTTTAGGGCAGGGGATTTAGCTCAGTGGTTCTGGTGCCTTCCTCACAAGGACAAGAACCCGAGTTTAATCCCAGGTGCAAAAAAAAAAAAAAAAAAAAAAGATTTTGATGCGTAACTAGAACTATAATTGTTCTTTGCTGCTTTATTTTGAAATAATTTGTTCAAAGCAGAGGGTCTTCCTTGACTCTTTTCCTTTTTGTATTATACCTAACACTAATATGAAAATTATAAGAAACAGGCTCACAAGCATGATTAATTTTTTTTGGTACTGGGGATTGAGCTCGGGTCCTTGCGCTTGCAAGGCAGGCTACCGAATCGCTGAGCTAAATACCTGGCCCAAGCATGATTCTTTCTGAGCATAGAGCCAGTTTTTTAATTCACACAGTCTGACTCCAGAGTCTTGATATATTAAGTCATAGCCTTGCTTCTCCTGACCAGAGCCATAATCTCAATAAAATCTACCCCATGAAAAAAATCTGCAGTGCCACTTTCTTTTCCTCTGTTCCCCCTTCCTATCTCTTGCTGGATTACTTTGTAATTCATTACTCCCCATTCTTCATATTGCAGCCAATGTAATCTTTTTTTAAAATGTGAATTAAACCGTTCTTTTCCTGCTTGGAAACTTCATATGTCTCCTTGTTGTCCTTGGGTGCAAATTTGAAATCTGTCCATATCCTGTGAGACCATCTACTTGTTCCCTTATGATCCTTCTGCCAGTATTTCCCATGGTTACTCAGTTTTGGCCACAGGGTCTCCTTCTAAGACCACCAGTGGATCAAACTCTTTCTTCCTAGACTCTGCAAAGCTCAGCTACCAGTCTACAACCCACTTGCTTACTAGTCTTATTGCTAAATGGTACTCATTTTCAGAATGCATCTGAAATATCCCTTCTTAAAAGCCTTCAATGAACTTCCCAATCTTTACATCTCTCAGAATATTCTCTTCTAGTATGTTCTACGTTTCTTTTAAAAATAGTACTTATCCTGGCTTGAAATTCTATAAACTATCAATTTTCTCACCAGATTGTAAATTTTATAAGTAAAAGGGTTATGATGACTGAATCCTTAGTATTTTGTGTAGTGCCTGTGTGCCCTATAAACACTTGCAAAATGGAAAATGTTATTTTTATATTGCTATTTAGCATCAAAATTATTGCAAATATTTGACTTCAAAAATGAAGGCAGGGTTTGAAAATTCTTTGAATAAACATACAGCTATGATTAAATTCTTAGTCCTTTTAAAAATTCAATTTTTATACTGATGAAAACTTCTTCACCTTCTGACATTGGACTGTGAGTCTTATGTTGTAAAGGCAATGATTTTTTAAATGCATGTTATCTGTTTCTTGAGCTTTCAGATTTTCTTTACACATCAATATGAACAGACACTCAACAATTTTTTGCTTTTTCTTTTAACGTTGAAAGTGGTGTATTTGTGGCAGGGATGCTACCAGTCTCTTGAATATCCATTAGTTCTTTTTAATATTAGAGATTGTATCTGGGCACATGAACATCTAGCTAGAGACTAAATTTCTAAGTTTTCCTTTCTGCTAGGTGTGACCATGTGAAAGTTATAGCCTATAAGATATAAACTGAAGTGATAAAGGCACTGAGTTGTGACCTTAGAAGGGAAGGTTCTTTCTTCTTTTCAGTGGTGTAGGAGCTCTAGTAACCATCTTTTACCATGAGAAGGAAATAGGATGTTGAGGATGAAAAAGCAACATGACAGAAAAGGCTTGCTTTTTTTTAAAGAAAGCAAGCCATATTACCCTTGAACAATAAGTGATTGAACTCTTTTGTAACAGCAGTTAACCTGACAGCCTAACATAAAATATTATCCACTCCATTTAGCACTTAGCTTTTTGAATCTCAACAATATTTCTTGACATTCTTTCCAAATCAGAGGTGATTCTAAGGCAGCAAAATCAGTGTCTAATGTGGGAGAAAGGCATACACGATGCAGCACTGGTTTCCTGTGGTGGACTCTGCAGTGCCAGTGTCTCTCATTCGCCCATCATAAATATTGTAGAGACCTATCACGCACTTGTTGATTTTCCTGCAATGCATTCTTCATATAGTTAATAGGAGCTTGGGCCAGGGATTTAGCTCAGTGGTTCTGCTGCCTGCCTCAGAAGCGCAAGAACCTGAGTTCAGTCCCCGGTACTGGAAAAAAAAAAAAAGGAGTTTTGTGGGAGCAAAACCAAAACATTTGAAGATATGTTATTTTAATTCATGTTGAATTTATTAAGCTGAAAAACATAATGGCTTAGTTTTCCTAATCCTTTAATATCTGTTTTATTTTTTGTAAATTGCAATTTTTGTAAAAAAATATGCATTTCACTTAATTTTTGACTAGTTTGCAATTTGCTATTAATACCACATATTAACTCGGTGAATTAATAAAATTTCTTAAAATATTTTAAGATATATTTACACATTTAAAAATCTGATTATTCTAAAATATTTTAAGAATATTAATTTTTAATAAATGAATATAATGTTTTGGAAAAAGATGGCAAACAAAAGCTAAGCATTTAAGCGACCACATTGATCTCATAAACTTATGGTTATAAATTAAATGTGTCTTAATCTCTTAAACTTCTAGATCCTACTTTAAAATGTAATCAAATCAAATAATCACATCTATACTATTAACTTATAAATTATTCAGATATATTATTTAGTATCAAAAATTTTAAATAAGGACAGTGTCAAAAGAACTCATGTTTACTATTTTCTTTCTCTCTCTGCCTGTCTCTTTCTCTCCCCATAAGGTCTCTCTGTGTTGCACAGGCTGGCCTTCAGTTCCTGATCTCAAGCAGTCTCCTGTCCTGCCTTAGCTCTCCAAGCAGATGGGACTAAAACCATGTACTACTCACTACACTTGACTGCTTATTCTTAAATTTTACTTAAGAAAATTATTACTATATATTTGACTTACTTATTCATTTACATTTTCAGTGCTAGCAAAACTTATTGCCACACACACACACACACACACACTCAAAGAATAGATTTAAAATCTTGGCCAAGAATTAGGCCAATTATTCAAGCCCATATACTTTCTTGCAACCTAAGGCATTTTCTATTTCTTCCAGTTTTTAACCATTGTTTTAAAACTGTTGATTGTCAAATAATGATAGTTTAATTTCTTCCTTTCCTATCTTTATTGCTTTAATTTCTTTCTCTTGTCTAATTGCTGTGGCTAATGTTTCCAGAACTATATTGAAGAGAAGTGGTGATAGTGGGCATCCTTGTCTTGTTCCTGATTTTAACATGAAGGTTTTCGGTTTTTGGCCATTCAATATGATGTTGGCTGATGGTTTTTCATAAATAGCCTTTATTAAATTGAGGTATAGACCATCTATTCCAATTTTTTGCAGGGTTTTTATCATGAATGGGTGTTGAATTTTATCAAATGCTTTTTCTGTATCTATTGAAAGGATCATATGGTTTTTGTCCTTGACTTTGTTAATATAATGTATTACATTCACTGACTTTCGTATGTTGAACCACCCTTGCATCTCTGGAATAAATCCGACTTGGTCATGATGGATGATCTTCTTAATAATCCTCTGTATTCTGTTTGCTAGTATCTTATTAAGGATTTTTGCATCTATATTCATTAAGGAGATTGGTCTGTAGTTCTCCTTTTTGGTTGTATCTTTCTCTGGTTTGGGAATCAGAG
>NW_022900948.1:1321911-1367005 GCF_012274545.1 Fukomys damarensis
AAAAAATGAGAATCAAGACTTGCCATGTAAAGGTACATGATCCCAACAATGAATGTAACTGTACTGTATCCCTAAATGTACCAATAAACTCAATAAAAAAAAAACAAAAAAACAAAAACTGTCGATTGTCTAATTATTCTGATGCTACTACACTCACTTGTGATGGCAGCAATTTTCTTTACTACTTGATTTGTGTAAAATAGTATGCTTTCTAAGTTTGATTAGCTCTTTCTAGACCATCATTTCTAGTTCTTTGTTGTCACTTTGCTTCCTCTCTCTGGCTTTTTCTCTCTTTTGACACTGGGTCTTGCTATGTAGTTCAGGCTGCCCTTGAACTCACTAATTTGCACAGGATGTCTTCAAACTGCAGGTGATCTTTCTGCTTGAGCCTCCAGAAATACTGAGATTACAGGCCTGTAACACCAAGGCTCGGCTTGCTGTCACTTAACTTTAAAAAGAAGAAAAAAAATTAAATCTCAGATTGAACAGAAGAAAGACAGAGGGTAATTCCTTAATGGTTATCTATTCAGGTTTAGTATTCCTTATCTAAATGCTTGGAACCAGAGGTGTTTCTGATTTGGGAATTTTTCCAGATTTGGGAACTCTTTAAGATAGCTTGGGGATGAAACCCAAACCTAAACATACAAGTAATCCATGTTTCATTATATTTTATGCACATAATCTGAAGGTAATTTTATACTAATATTTTGTACACTTGTATTTTCACTGCAACTCATCACATCAGAGCGAGTGTGGAATTTTCCACTCATGACTATGCCAGTTACTCTTGATTGTCAACTTGACTGGATAAAGAGACTCGTAGAGAGGTGACTGGATTATGAGTGAGCTAATCTTATCCCACTGATGAGTTATGTTGCTTAACGGGCTATTAGGAGAAGGGGCTTAGTTGGTGATGTGAGTAAGGAGTGAGATCTTTGGGACTATATCTGGTACCTGGCCCTTCTGCTCACTGCTTCCTGGATGCCAGCAATTGAGCAGCTTTCCTCTGCCATGTCCTTCTACCATGATGTTTTTTGTCTTGGGCAGTCAACTATGGGTTAAAATTCTGGAACTGTGTGTCAGAGTGGACTATTTTGTCTCACTGATAGTAAATTGACTAGTACAGTCATCATCTTGACTCTGAAAAAGTTTCAGATTTTGTCACTTTTTGGAGTTTTGCTTAATGATTTTCATCTTATGTTCTGTTTTGGCTATCTTGTGTCTAAATATATTTACCAGTCTAGTATTGTACACAAGTGATTCATCACTTTTGATAGAAATTTTAAACTACTTAAGAATGAATTAAAAATCAAAATGAAATAGAATGAAAGGTAAAATCTTTAACACTAACTGCAATCCTACTAAAAGCTGCACCAGAAGTCTTCAACGCATTTTTTGGGGTGTTTAAAAGTTGCTTCTTTTTCTAAACATTGATTGAATTACTCCTTTTAATATCCTCTGTATGCCTTTTATTTGTTAATGTGTATTTGCAAATGACCCATATGAAGCTCATATGAAAGAAAGCTGTTTAAGGGCTGGGGATTTAGCTCAGTGGTTCTGCCATCTGCCTCACAAGCACAAGGTCCCGAGTTTGATCCTCAGTACCAAAAATAAATAAATAAAATTGAAAACTGTTTGAACTTTCCCTGACCATTTTCAAATTACCATTCATTGGAGAAGTCTTTCTTTCTTACCTAATAATTTAATATCTGGGTCTGTATTAGGAAAAGGGATGTAGAAAAAATGAACACACTCTATTTTATTTGACATGCCACATGAAGATAAGGTTAGATACTAATGAAGGTAGCATCCACCAGCTATATACAAACTAATAAAACAAACCCATTATATACATTTGTGCGTCCATGGGCTGACACACATATGCTCACACATAAGTCTACCAGATAATTTGAATGTAACACAAAGAAATGTGAATTTTCCATTAAGATAAATTAAATAAATTTTATCTACAATATAAATATTGCTTGGCACATATCAGAAAATGGCCAGAAGCTTGTCCTCCAAGAAAAGCATCCACATATGTTTAAAGTTTTCACCTTGACTAGCTGAAATTTGTTTAAAGTCTTCTTTCCCTTTAATGAAATCATGTTGGTCAAAGGAAAAGAAGTTTCATTTTAATTGTAATTATTAAGAAAAGTAAAGGATGTTAATTATACCATCATGATATTTTCTTGAGCTATAATTTGAAATATTATTTCTAATTTGATTTTTTCTAGAATTCTAAACATTTCATCTTACACTTGCTGCATCATCTGCTTAATATATTGCCTTTATCATGACTACTTGTGCACTTTCAATTACCTGGACAAAGCTGTGCATTATTTAAAGCTTTGTGTATGAGTTACAAGAAACACTGGTTTAAATACCAGTATGGCTTCTATTTGCAGTGTTAAACTATAAAAGTGCTCAAGATCCTAATGGGACAATTAACAATGTGAAATAGGAAGAAAAGGACTAAAGGTGTAGGGAAATAGGGGAAGGGGAATAAGGGAAAAGAAAAAAAATGTGAGAAAATGAAAAGATGGAATTAAAGTGTTTGTAAATGGGGAGGGGAGGAGGGGGTGAAGGGAGGGCAGGGACAAGGGGAAAAAATGAGAGCCAAGATCTGTCGTGTAAAGGTACAAGATAGCAGTAATGAATGCAACTGTACTGTATACCTAGAATGTACCAATAAACTCAATTAAAAAAAAGAAAGAAATCACAGATCTTCATCAGTAAACTGAGAAGACTGTATTCAGCAGTATTTAGTTTCAGATACCGCTGAGTTTGACTGATAACTCTTCATAGTGGAAACTATATATTTGGGTCATATGACAGGTTTTTCAGGGACAAAAATGAATTGATATTCTTATCAGTATATACCATTTTAGAAATATCCACTAACAAAAATAACTGAGGACTGATACAATTTATTATTACCTTTTTTTTTCTCCACTTCAGTTTTATTCATTCATTCATTCATTTTTTCTCCAGCTTTAATTGAGTTTATTGGTACATTTTAGGGATACAGTACAGTTACATTCATTGTTGGGATCTTGTACCTCTACATGACAAGTCTTGACTCTCATTTTTTCCCCTTACCTCTGCCCTCCCTTCACCCCCTCCTCCCCTCCCCATCTACAAAGACTTTATTTTCATCTTTTCATTATCTCACATTTTTTTCCCCTTTTTATTCTTCCCCTACCCATCCCACCTTCCCTACACTTTTAGCTCCTTTGTTCCTTAAAATCTTCTGTTTCTCAATTTAAAGAAGGTGAATAGAGATCCCAGCAAGAAGACCATGTAGACTAGAGCTGCTATAGTGTGGGCAGGTCCCAGCGAGAGCCCCACCCAGAAACCAGCAGTTTGTGGAGACAGGCCCCAGCCAAAGGCCCACCTGGAAAAGAGCTGCACAGGCAGGAAAGCAACAGCCAGAGGCCCACCCAAATTTCATTGGTAGGTACTTGCAGACCTCAGCCAGAAACCTGCCCAGACACAAGCAACTAGAGTGTATATCCTCCTGACAAAGGCCCTCCCAGAGTACATCTGCTCAGGTGGGCAGGCCCCAGCCAGAGGCAAGCCAAGACACCACCCAAGTGTGCACAGGCCCCAGCCTGACCCCACCAGGACAACAGCCAGCACAGGGATCCAGAAGGCAGCCATTCTGAAACCCCGAATTGGCACAGTGGTGAGCAGCAGAGAAAAGACTTCTCAGTGGTTTGCTGAGAATTGAAGACCAGTGGGTGAGCAAAAAGTTGCTTCAACAAAGGTTCAACTGGCTCTGTGTGTAGTAATGAGAAGACATGTAAACAAGTCTCAAAACCAGACTTCCAGGTCACCTAAGGCAAGCCCAAAGGGAAACGAGATGGAACAATCTGACATTGAAGCACCTGGATTCCCCTGAACTGGCAATGAAAGAGAATTTGGAAAAACTGAAATGAGAAATAAGTTCTCAGATAACAACAGATATTGTGTCTATAGTGCAAGACATGATTATAACTCTAGAGCAGACACAGATAAAAAAATAGAGGAGCAGAGGAACATGATGGAATCCCAGCATAGGAAACAAAATGAAATCCGTAAAACAGATGGAAACAGATATCCAGGAGATTAAGAACTCCATTGATAGGGCCAGGGATTTAGCTCAGTGGTGCCTGTGCCTGCTTCACAAGTGCAAGTTCCCTAGTTAGATCAAAAACAAAAAACAAACAAGAAACCAAAATCTCCATTGACAGCTTATGCAGCAGAATGAGCCAATGTGAGGACGGAATATTAGATCTAGAAGATAGGGTTACAATTAGTGACCAGGAAAATAAACATTTCTTAAAGAAGGTGAATATTTGATAATGATAATAGAAGTAAACTTATGCAATACTGTCTCTGTGCAAGACATTTTCAAAAAAATGTTATATCTAGTAATTTATTTAATTCTTAAAACATATTGAGGTATGCAATACACCTTTTCTGCTTGACTGATGAGGAAACTAAGGTTAAAAATTTACACTAGCTGTTCAAAGCCACAGACAACTAAACATGGAGGTGAATGCCAGGGATTTCTTACTCTTAGGCTCCCTGGTGAAAAGCTCAATGTATGGATAGCTTGGGTTGGGCAGTGGAAAGAAGTGAGAGTGGAAATGGGTATCTACTGTGTACCCCCAGGTCTCTGCAATAATTCACAGGGACTTTTGGCAAGTCATTTAATCTCTGAACCTGGGCTCGTCAATGGAAATGGATTTACACTGTGAGAGCCACACACGTCATTTAAAATTTTTAAGTAGTTACCCATTTATTTTACTAAACATAATTTTCAAATATATCAAAATAAACTGTAATAAAATTTATCAATAGGATACATTATATTAATTTTTGTATTAAAGTTTTGAAATCTGGCATGTATTCTCTACTTATAGCACATCTTAGCTCAGACTATGCACATTATTAGCCCACATATCTACGGGCCCTGGATTTGGCTGAGAACTGTACACTAACACCATAGAGAAGGATTACTGAAATCTTGGCTCTGAAATTGTAGGAGTCTGTGATGAGACACAACTATTTATTATGAGATTCTTGTTTCTTCTCTGTTTAAGTAGCATAGAAAACATATGCTAAGATAAAGATCTAATGACGAAATGATCCTGTAAGAATCACAAAGGCATGTATTGTAAAGATAATGTCTGCATACCAGAGAAGGATGTCCAAGATGTGACTAGGTTTAGTAGGTTTAAAAAAGTATTCTTCATATATCTGAGAACTTGCTGCAGGACAGGTCGTCTTCTAGGTCTCTTGAATTGTGATGTTTAAGCTTAATTGTCAACTTAATGATATTAAGAGACTCCTAGAAAAGTTATTGGATCATTGGACATTAATCTACTGATGTTCTTAGTTGAATATGCTTTTAGGAGGTGGGGTCCAATTTGGGGTGGGTCACTGAAGGTGTGCATTTGGCAGGTATATTTCTTGATGGTGTTCTTCTCCTGTACGCTGCCTCCTGGCCACCATGATGTGAGCAGCTTTCCTTACCATGTGCTTCCACGTGATTTTTCTGCCTTGGGGCTGGCTCAGCATGAATTTATACTTTTGAAATTACAAGCCAAATTAAACCTCCCTCTTTTAAGCTGTGGGTCTCAGAAATTTTGTAGTGGTAATGAAAAACTTGGCCATTAAAAAGATTCAGCAGAGAATCCAGAACCTCTGTTTTCAGGTACTCACATTGTACTGTAACAAAGAAGGTCTCACTACATTGTTCAGGAGGGCCTTGAACTCACTATGTCACCAAGGCTGGCCGTGAACTCACAGCGATCCTCCTGCCTCAGCCCCCCAAGTGTTGGGATTACAGGTGCGCGCCATCAGGTCCAGCTATTGTATTCTTGTTGATAAGAAAGACAGGCAAATCAAATGTTGTCACAAGTAACTTAGCTAGTAACTGACAGTCTTAACCAAAGGACCTGATTTATTAGTATGCATCCATCTAGGGAAATATTACTGTTGACTACCTTAGTCCCTGTCGGTAGTCTTGTCCAACTAACTCTTTCTAGAATTAGGGGTTTTCTAGAGAGGAAAGTCTTATCAAATCTGCAATTGACAAAAGCTGGGAGGGATGGAAGATGTATTGGATGGCAGAATTAAGATGTCTGATGATCTTGATAGGCTGGAAAATTTTGAGCTAAAATACATGATGAAATTTACATGGATAAATGTAAGGTCCTGTACTTGGGCCCAGGGGGAAAAAGAAAGCAAAACAGAAATACAACTGTGTTTACAGCAGATGACGAAGTTATAGCTTCTGAGAAGAATGTGTGAAATAGCTTAAAGGTATTAGATGACAGTCAAATCTTTAGAAATTAACATTGTGTTATAGATGTTTCCAAAGCTAATGTGAGCTAAGGGGCATGCCAGTTTAGTAAATAGAATCTGGAATAAGGATGGGCACAGACTCAACTTTTAAAAGCCCATTTAGATTTAACAATGAGAAGCTACTGACAGGTAATTAGAAAACTAAATCACATTCAAAAGAAATGGGATATGGAGACTTCAAAGTCTGCTGCATGAATACAGATCAGACTCTACCTTAGGGAGTAGATTCTGTGTGGTCTAGGGAAACAAAAATAGGGTTTACTAAGGACTTTACCTAAAAGGACTTAAATTATTATCAATTCTAAAATGCTGGTGTAGCCTTAGACAGGGAAGTCAGGTTAATGGGGAGACACTTTAGAAGAGAGGTAGCATCTCAGTTTAAGGAAGGACTTTTGTCAGTCAACAACTATCCAAAGAGGATTCTATGTCTACACAAAACATGTTCTCAAGAGGGTGATGGATTAACACAGACAAAGTTATTTTACAGACATTTTAAAAAGTGGCTTAATGGGATAACTTGTGATTTTTGTGATGATTTATATATACTTGTGTAGGATAATATTTCAAGGCAAAATGGCTCTCAATTCACCTTTTACTTTTGGAGCAACTTCATAATTATCTCCTTCACTTATTAGCTAAAAGCATTCTCAGATTTTAAAATTTGGGATATTATCAAAATTACAAAACACTTATTTTTCACAATTTTGAGTTCACAATAGAAAATGTGCCTGCATAAAATAATTTTCCTAGATTCTATACAAAACTAAGTGCTTTATAAAGCATATAATAATAAAATTTGAAATAATCCCTTTATTAAAAAGTCAGAATAATTAAGTCAGGTTAATAATAGAGACCGGGGTGGAGCTCAATAGTAGAACGTTAGTCTATCATTGCAAGGCTTTGCATTAGATCTTTAGCACTATAAAAACCCAAACCAAGTCACTCTAACATTGCCTCATACAGAAGTTTCACTTTACAGACTCAGTTTAGAATAAAAAGCATTGGTGGCTGGGGATTTGGCTTAGTGGTGCTGTACCTGCCTGGCAAGCCTAAGGTCTTGAATTTGATCCCCAGTACCATAGAAATCAGAAAAGGGTAGAATAAAAAGTATTGGAATGCATTTTAAATTGTTTTCATTTATTTCTAGATAAGAGATAGGTTGATCTCCTCCTAAATTTTCTTTGAATTTGGAAACAGTTTTTGTAAATAGACAAAGAGGTGGAGGGGTTGAAGGAGGGGGCAGGGTAATGGGGGAAAAGTAAGAACCAAGATGTATCATGTAAAGGCCTGTGAAAAGAATTTCCTTTCACTTTATCTCTCCTGATTATTGACAGTCCTTCATTATAAATTTAGGTCAGGAGTCTCTTCCTTTAAGAAAGCACCCCTCACTCTTAGCCTGAAGGAAAAGACCCTTCTCTCTGGTCTGCTAGTATCTGGGTTGCTTTTGTCATTACACTCTGTGTGTTTTAAAGATGATCATTAACAAAAATACAACCAGAGGCCTAGTGTTTTGGAATGATACATTTGATGTGGAGGAATATTGACATGTAAGAAAATTCTGTTATAATTATGGGTTACAAGAGGAAGAAGTTGAGACTGCAGAAATAAAAGGAGAGTAGATTACAGAGGGCCTCTCTTGTAGAGTAGACCATTAGTCTACACCCACTGTGTAATGGTGGATGGTCTTCCAGTATCCAGCTCCCCCACCAACAGCAGAAAACAGCAAAATTACAGAGGTGAGTGGAGGTGGGTCACAGAGGACCTCACATGCCATACCAGAGAGGCAATGTGTATGGTCCCTGCACACAGTTTTCTGACATCTCTTTCCCATTATTCTGTATGGTGATCAGATCCCCAGAATTTCAGCTGAACATGTGACTCTTCATTTGGTAGCTACATTTACTGCTTTTATTTGAAACTTGGTGTAGACTGAATGAAGAGTAAATCATGTCATGTCTACTCCCTATTAGGGTTATTGTATATTTTGAAACAAGTAGTAGCCACAGGGATGATCTTTCAGCAACTGTATTTCCTTCTATTCATTTTCTTATCTTTCTCTTCCTTCTACCCTCCTTTTTTGCCTTCTTTAATAAAAGGAAACTATTTACAATGACAACTGAACAGATGACCAAGCCACTAATATCTTTCATCTTAAAGAATGGGCTGTTCAGAATTGTCTTCATACATTCTGCATTAAAGCTGACTTTATGAAATTATACCTGAGTGCTTCCAAGGCAATATTCTCTCTACAAATTTATTTTTAATTGTTTATTTGGTATTTACAGTTGTAGGAATTGAACAAAGAAGAAATATAAATTCACTGTTTATCATTGTATGCCTTATCAATGTCCATTATTTTATTTTTTATGCTGAAGAACATGGTCTTTGTGAGTAATGAGGTATCTACTCTTCATAGTAAATGTGGAAGCTTTAAAAATCCTGCTGCCTTTAGCATTTCTTGAATATGTAAAAGCTCTTTTCAATGCTTGGATTTATTTAAATATATTACAATCTTATTAATCATTTATGTTGCTAGGCCCAATGCAGATTGTTTCTACTTTAGCTGATAAGTTTCAAAACACCTGTTTTATGAATAGACCAAGTGAGGGTGGAGTGACTTCGCTTTTTCACATTGTATAAGAAGCTCTGTGATGCCCTTCTTTTGCCACAGAGGGGCATTACTGGACTTCTGTTTTCTACCAGCTGTCTGGACAGCAAGAAAATAAATCCCTGGAAACTTATTTTTTATCACCTTTAAAAGGAAAATCATGCATTAACACATGAAAGACCTTCAGAGCTAGTGGCCATTACAAATCATATGTGATTTTTTAAAGTAGAAAAATATTTACCTGAATAGATTATTTCAGGCAGCACAACCATTTACATTTTCTCGAGACAAAAGCAATTACTTCTTTTCTAGCCAGATTGAATTTCTTTATGTAAAAGACTTCACTATTTCAAGAAAAAGCAATGACTCTTATTTCAGTAGACTCCTGGGTCAAATAGGACTTTTGGAAACAATGTGTTTCATTGGCTGTGACTTAGACCTGAAAGAGAATGTCACTTTTGTTAGAGAATAGTCTAGTTAGAAATGTTTTGAAGCTATGGTCTCTTTTCCCCTGCTGCCACTGGCTCCCTATCCCCACCACCTCCCCAAACTGTGGCACATATATCAGATGCTCCAGCTGCCTCCTGAAAACACGTAGCAGGTTTCAGAAAAGGCAAAGAAACCAGGTAGTGTCAGAAGGAAGGAAATGCTAATAGGATCCTGTGTATGCACAACGTTCCCAGTACAACTGGTGCCGACTTTGACTCTTACACTAAATGCCAGGTAATAGAAATGATTATCTGTCCAATTTGAGTCTGAATATGATCCTAATTAAGACCATGATCACAACATTCGCACACACAATGCTTTCAAAGCAGAGCATAATTAAAACAGTGCTAAAAAGACTGCTTGTATTTCCCTTTAGAGAAAGAAGCATCCACAGAGCTGTGGAGTTTTTCACCAGAAGTTTCTGTAAAAGGAACAGCAGTGCAAAGGTCACCACATAGCAACTACACCACAAGCTCAATTTAAAATGGGCAAGTGTCTTCTTTGCCTTCAATTCCATTTGGGTTAATCGCATCTTGGCATTTTCATTCCCTCTTCTGGTCCCAGAGTGAATGAGCAGTTGATTATATATTCAGTTTCAGTTTGGGGAGCTAGTTAATTTCACTTCATGACCTCAAATTAAGTATCACATACTTCAAAGGTATTGAAATATTTCCATGCTGGTTGCCATTTAAAATTCATGAAAATTACAATTTCTTCTCGATTCACTGTTTCTTTACCTCATCCCTGCCATCTTCCTGGCAGTACTTCTTTCAGGTATTTGTCATCATTTCTCTTCCAAACATTTTTTTTTTTACGCTTGTGCTATTCAACATCCTTACTCATCTCCTCTTGGAAGAAGAAGCAGGAAACTTGTCATGAGACTACACCATATCCCTTTATTTCCCTTTGTGGCACTTTTTGGAGGCACAGAGAAGCTCATAACTCCTTAATATCTGGCACTGGTGTATGAAAACGTCTATGACCTAATCTCAGACTGACTTGGGAAAGCCTGAGAGTATCGATGGACACTCTGCTCGATTATAGTTTGATATCATGATGAATCTAGGTGCTAGAAAGGGCATCTTTGAAGCCTGAATGAGGCTGGATATCAGATCTCTGGCCTCCTCTGCAGATTAAGAGGTGACCAAAGACATTTTAACATGTTTCTTTTTCAAAAAGGGGTTAAAAAATGGAAGAAAGTTTCTTTTTACTATGACTGCATCCCAGGATTTTTTGGACTTTTCAGGATGCCTGATTCTGGGCACAAATTTCTCAGCTCTGAGCCTTTATCTTGTTCCTCCCACATCTGATTCTCCCAGATTTATATGACAACTATATCCACTAATTGCTCCCATACACAGACTGAAGCAGACTCTGGTTTCCAAGCCCATCTGGATAGGCATATTTAAAGTTTTACCACAACCGCCATCACCTTTGGATTAATTCATATATACAGAGAAAGAATCTGGAAGCCAGTCTACATAACTGGGCTCTGTGTTACTCTTCTCACTTTCTTTCACTGACAACAAACATTGGATATTCTCTTTTAATTTTCATTGCTCTCTTTCCCTCATATATTCCAGTATTATCTTGGATTTATGGTACAGGCTTTTATCTAGGTATCTTCTTGTCTAGTGTCTTGCCTCTTCTCCTAACCAAACTTAATTAAAGACTAGCACCTCACACTGAAAACTGAGTGATGAGGATTGGGACTCTCCTTTCTTTTTCCCCTTCCTTCCTCCCTCCCTCTCTCCCCTGCCTCCGTTTTTTCCCCATCTCTTCTCCTTCCCTGAACCCATAATGCATTTACTATGAAACAGTTAATAACTACCATTTACAGAATGTCTACTACACATCATGAATTTATACAAGCCATTTTGCTTAATTCTTTCTCCAATCTTTAAGGTATTATAAACTTCATTCTGTAGTTGAGGAAGTTGAGAGAAGGTCATGCATCTAGTACGTTAATGAGCTATATCTAATCTTGGTTTTCCTTTATTCCGTGTCCTGCGTGCTTTCCACTTTGCTACATTGCCTTGGACATTAGAGAAAAAGAGATCAGTAACATCACAGCCAAATTAGGTAAGGCAAGTAAGCATACCACAATATGTAAAGCAACCTTAAATATATGTTAATAAATGATGCAGACCCAAAGTGTACAAAAGGCTTGAGGAGGAAGATGAGGGATAGAGAATCCGTGTGAGGGAAGGAGGTAAGGAGGGTGCTGTCGTGGTGGGAAGTTCAGAGGAGTTATAGTGGCCCTTGAAATTCATGAAGCAGAGACTAGAGCCAATAGTGGTAATTGTTTATGCATCTCTGTTATTCTATATTCTGCTATTATTCTCCATCTTAAATATCTGTTAATTTCATTCTAGATAAGAATTTGCTTTCCTTTACCATTTATAGTCTTTTATTTCTCTCTCTCTCTTTTTTTTTTTTTGGCACCGAGGATCAAACTCAGGTCCTTGTACTTGAGAGGCAGGTGGCAGAACCACTGAGCTAAATACCCTGCCCTTTTTATTTCTCTTTTTATTTTCTGTCTGAATTAACCTAATGCCTCAATTTGAAAGTATTCTACTTATGACAACAAATTGTCAGAGAAATGGACTAAGAAAATTATTTTGCACTCCATTTTTTCTCCTTTTGGTTTTATGAGAATGTTTGGTAGCACTGACAAAAACAAGTTGAAATTTTCCACTTAGGTGTACTGTAAATGCACTCATGTGAAGGATGCTAAAATTCAGATGGAACTTTGCATAGAATAGCTAGATGTAAAATTTTGAGAAACCTAGATCTATGTTAGTTACAGATTTCTCTGTGATAAACTACCAGGATGGCATGGCAAGAATTATGAAACATTATATTGGAATTTTATTTTATTTTATTTTTGTGTAATTGGCTTTTGCACTGAAATACATCACTGGCCTTTTCTTTTATTCCTTCCTTCTTTTTAACAGAGTCTTGCTAACTCCCTGAATTTTCTAAGTTGATCTCAAACTTGTGATGCTCCTGTTTGAAACCCCTCGAGTGCTGACACACCATGTGCAGCTTACACTGCAATGTTAATATGTCTATAATATATGATTAAAGTCAATGGGTTTATAAACAAAAAGATGGAGTACAGCATAAAATTCCTAGGATTATGTTTTAAAATAATCATTTACATTAGATTAATATAGTACAGACAGAAAGTACATACACATGAAAGAATCTACACCTATATTTCTAAAAATCAATATATGAAATAAAGATGAGAAATTTACCAGATTAAATAAAACTAACAAGGTGCCTTCACTCAGAGAAACTTTTTGGAACATTTAATTGGCTAATGAGCTTATGATTATTTGAGTCTGTAATATATTGGACTCAGACATGTGTGCCCAGTTTTGGTGTATGGTGTGTTTATGTGTAGGTGTGTATGAAATACACATAGTTATAGTACAGTTAATATCCTTTGATATTCCAACTTAGAAAATGGCAGTATATAGGAAAATAATGCCAAATAAAGCTGGAAAAGAGACAGAGAAATTAAAATTATTAAAAATGAAAAAATACTGAAAGGGAGATTCAGAAAATATGTAAATCACCTAAATCTAACTCATAACTTGAAACACTACTAGGGAATTTTCCACTCAGGGCAATCTTACATGATTACCCCAGCCTATGTGAGACTTCAAACAACTGACTTTCCTTAGGTCAAATTGCCAATTTTGGAATATTTTTCATTAAAGTTTAGTTTTATTTTCATATATACATTCCTTATTGACATTTGGACTATAAGACTTTATAGAACAGAAGCCTGTTCACAGGTTGATAGTAACTCTATATTATTTTTAGTTCAACAATGATTTCAAATATTCTGTCCCATCAAATTGAATTTCTAGAATATTGCCTTATATAGACTGAGACTTTGATTACTGTCCACTTTCATGAATAACAGGCTCTGTGGATCAAAAATATTTGAGAAATATTGCATCTGTTCTGAACACGTACAGATTTTTTCCCATGTTGTTGTTCTCTAATAAAACATAGCAATTATATAAATGTGTTAAGTATTAGACGTATTCTCGAGTACACAGATGATGCATGTAGGTTATATACAAACATGATGCCACTTTATATAAGGGAATTGAACATTGGTTGATCTTGTTGTTTGAGGGAAGACCTGGAACAAGTTCCCTGTAGATGTTGGGGGAAAACCATCTCTGCTAATTGTAATTTAAATATACTGAGAAGCATTTTAGTTTCAAGAGAAAAAAAAATAAAAGGAGTAGAATTTAGCCATCAAAATTAAATTATATTAAACTATATTCATTTGGACACAAATCCAAAGAATGCAAAATTCTATGTGGATACATATAAAGTAAAACCCCAAAGTATATAGATATATATACTATATATATATTAATAGGAATTAATACTTTTGTTAGATTTTGGGGATTTAAAATTTTCTATGTGAACCCAGTGCACAGTACTTAGTTTCCTTGGTCATTAAAGAGACTCTTATCAAGCACTTACTAAGTATAAGATGTTGTGCTTGGCATGAGTAGCCCTGGGAAATCATTACTGAAGCTCTTGACTCCATGAACCCATATAGTTATTAGCAAAAACTAACATTAAATTAATATTTAACTAATTAAAATTGATATGAATGCAACATGAACATATATCTGGGATGCCAGGAATAGCTTTTCTTAGGAGATAATTTTTAAATGATGACTTAAAGGATTTAGCTGAACAGAGACTTAGATATTAAAAAAATTTTATATGTATAATATAATATATATATATATATAATCAGAGTTTACCATGATTATATTTTAATTTTTAAAAGCTTACTCTGCTTACAATGAGGAATAAATGTGAGAGGCAGAGACATACTATAGTGGAACAAAATAAGGTGACATAGGATTTAGCTTTTCAAGATTTTAACCCCAAAATGGTGTGAAGCATTTATGAATAAATAAACTCTGGCACAACTAGCATAGATTTACTTTACAGGACTTTAAAATCTGTTATTCCTTAAAAACATTTTATGCATAAAATGTGGTTTAATTTGTATTCCTTAACTACCTAGGATTTGAGGTATCTGTGTCTAGCAGAGATCATGACTTTGAACACAGGCATAGAAGTGTGCTTCAAGGTGGCCTAGTCTGAAGTCTCAGCCTAAGTATAGGAGGGTAAATTGTGCACAATTCCCCTTTTGTCACCTACAATGAGTATTTTGAATGCTTTTGTTAAAAAGTCATATACTCTGAAATTTAGCTAAGAGGTTACTACATTATAAACTTTTCTTGTACTTTTTCTCAGTTGCTAAATCTACTGGGAATATTCAATGAGAGCTAACACTTTTATATATTGTGGTAGTGATCTTCTGAAGAACTCAAAGCACTGCAACTACTTTGCCTCAAATATCTGGTTCTAAACCTGCTTTTGTAACTAATCCTTTCACTCTTTTCTCTGTCTTTCAGATGCTTGTTATTCTCTTCCCAACACTAATTTCCTTATGATTCCCTTTGCCTTGAAATTTTCCAAGACTGCTTAACAGGAGTGCCATATTTAGCTTCTAAATGTGTCTAATTCTCCCATACAAGATTGTTCTCTTTTCACTTGGCTTTAAGAGACTGACTCAAAAATAACTATCCTTTTGTTACAAAGAAAGAAGAGCAGAATCAAAGAAATTCACTAAAATGGAAGCTTCACAATGAGTTAAAAAAAGTCATAGAATATCTGAACACCAGTAGCTTCCTAAGATGGCAGCTTTGAGGCTCTCTATTTGCTCTTTGGGATTTCCATTTTGAAGAACTGATTTTATTCATGATGTCACATTATATGAAGAGGCAGGGACGTTAAGTAATAGGCTTCAAATTTAGACTGGAGTCATAAAAAAACTAAAACTGCTTTAATGCTTATTTTCAGTATTATTATTCTGTAGCTTTCTCCTTTAGCATATATTTTGATTATTTTATACCTGTTTTGGTTCCTTTACCAGCTTTCAGATTTCCTATTTTAAGATAACTTGGTTTGTTCATTTTTTCCTTCTGTGGCTTGAAAAAGCACTGTGCAATATGTAAATATTAATTATGGAACAACAAACCTCAGGGTTTTTTACAAAATTAAAACTAATCGAAGTAATTTTATGAAGAGATCTAAAAAAAGAAGAAGCAATACAAGTTTTTCTTCTAAGTGCACCTTTTTAAGTAGGTAGAAAATTACCTTTCAATTATCACCCCACCCTCACTATTAAAGGAACCTGTGAAATTGCTGTATCTATAGCTTGCTTGAAATATTCCTATACTGGTATTATAGAATAACATAATAATAGCTAGTATTATAGAAGGTTAGTATGGCTTAGTGCCTGGGTGGTAATAGGAATTCAATAAATTGTTGCTGAAATAATAAGTAGAAGGTGGTTTAAATGCTTTGTAGTCCTTATCTCATTTAAGTATCACATTAAATTGGCAAAAAATATACAGTCTTCACCTTACTTCTCACAGTAGGAAAATAAAATTTAGAAAAATTAAGTATATGGCCTAATGTCACACTACTGCTAAATTGCAGAAATAGCTCCAAGACCTATCTGGAGAAATTCTTACCCGAGAATCCTTAAAATCTTGCAAAAAGGTACACATTCCTATCAAATGTGTTTTCAGTTGTGTGTCCAGAGAAACTACCAGAATCATGTGCTTCATCTCATTTCAATCCTGTCCTGAATCTACCCCCTCCTTTGAGATTCAACCCACTCATAGAAGATTCTACCCATGTGAACAGCCCACTTACAGGGGAATCTGTGTACTTACCAGAGCATTAAACTATTCTCGTGGAGAATCTAACTGCTCTTGAAAGCAAATTATTAGTGAATTAATCACTGCTTAGATTCCACATCCTAACATTGCCACAAAGTCATTCAAATTTCAATGTCAGTTTCAGAGCATGGGGTGCAGATTCAAACCACACCATTCCTGAATTTCTTTGTGATTTCAAATCACTGACAGATTATCTAGACAATCTCATAGTATCTTGATTACCATTTCTACTTCCATCACTACCAAGTAAGTCCATTCTCTGTTCAGCAGAGTCTTCTTTTTTTTAAAGTCAACTCTATCCAAAAATTATTATACCATTCACCTCCTGCAGCACTGACAATGAAATCAAACCCCTACTTCTCCAATCACGCTTCCTATCTCAACTCAGGTTGAGATGCTCACCACACAGAAAGTCAGTATGTAAGAGACCAGTGTTGGGGAAAAGAAGTTACTTTTTTTGAGGATGCAAGCAACTCAGAAGGATATCTCCACATAACCTCTTCCAGGCTTTGGAGAAGTATAGGAATATTTATTAGGATCAGGTTAGGGGCTACATGAAGAAGTTAGCATTTCCAAGGAGTTTGAGTTAGGTATTCTGGTGTTTTGGCACTGACCAAAGCTGATAACCTGCTTGTGATGGCCTACTCTTTTTAAAAAATTAATTTAACTTAAAAACTGTACTTTTCATATACATAAAAATCACATTCATCCTAGGGAATTTGTACCTGTACTAATATATCTTGATTTTTCTTTTTTCCCCGTTCTTCTCCTCTCCTTTCAAACCTTCTTTGCCTCCACATTTCCAAAAGCTCTGTTTCCATTTTTTCTTTCTATTCTCATTGCTTTTCCTTTCCCCTTCCCTCCTCCCCATTTCCACGTCAAGATTTTCTTCTTACTTCCCAATATACTCCACTTTGGTCCTCATTTGCACTTTCTGTTTCTCACACAAGAGAGACAATGCAGTATTTAAACATGTGTGCCTGATTTATTTCACCTAAATTCTGTTCTGAAGGTGCATCCATTTACCTAAAAATGTCTCAAGTTTGTGGCAGTGTAGTACCTCATGAGGGAATATTCTTATGTTGAGTTCAAGACACTCTGGAATGCCGAGTAAAGCCCATATGGGGGAATAAGAAAGGAAACAGGAATGAAGTGAAACAGAGTCACTAATGGTAACAGCCTGTTAGGGTCTTATCTTTGCTCATTTCTTAATCTTGAGGGACTTGGGGTGATGACTCATCGGACCACTTTCTGCTGAACTGGTGCAGTTTCTGGGTCAGAGAAATGACATCATTTAGCACTTATTTGGAAACATTTGCAGACTCCCTGCCTAGGTGGTGAACTAGTACTAAACTTTGCCTTTGCTGCTGAATAATCTGAGACTTTAAACATTTACTGAAATTTATAAATATTACCTAAAAATGGAGCCAGATACTTATACCCAAAAGTAAGTAATTATAAACTTGTATTAGTTAGAGTTCTCTAGAGGTACACAATCACTAGAAAATATGTGTATAATTATGCAAAGGAATGATTATGCAGTCTAATAACGGAATCAGAGGCAGGGAAATCCACACCGGCTACATGAGGTTCCAGTAGTTGCTCAGCCCTAGAAGATAGAAACTGCAAAATAAGAGAAATCAAGGTCACAGCACCATGTGTCAATCGTCTACAGACATACCTGGAACTGTGCTTTATTAACCGGCTAGGTATTTTGTATTTCTTCAAATTTTTTTTTTTTTTTGGTGGTATCCAGGATGGAACTCGGCCCTTGTGCTTTCAAGGCAGGCAGCGGAACCACGGAGCCCAATCCCCCAGCCATCTACTAGGTATTTCTTAAACCATTCAAGTTCATATATATCATGATTAACAAACACAGAATTGCAAAGTAAATAAATCATAGAAGGGGTCTTTAATTGGCCCATTTAGTGGACCATTTATATCTTCGGTCCATAAAACTGCTTTGATCTGTGAACATCTTAGGATCAGGTTCTCCAGTGGCAGGTCTATAATAAGATCAGTCTTAAACTGACTCAGGACAAACTTATGACTTGAGCAAACTCCGTTATCAGGCATTCATGCATAAGAACCATTCCTTTCTAACATCTGGGTTTTATTTACTGTTTAATGGAGTTTACGTAAGTGACTCCATCTTGATTTTGACAACGTTCACATTATTTATCTTATGCCTTCCTTGGCTTTGATATAATTTTTTCCAAAAGACACCAAACAACCTGAAATTGAGTTTTGGTTGTCTCTTGTTGCAGTCACTTACTGGCATAGGAAATATAGCTGGAGGAACCCATGTGAGCAGGAGAAGGTGGTGACACAGATATCAAGTATTGGGTTTGAGAGACACTATTTTTGAGACGACCACTAAAAATTCAAGTAGAAATTGAGTTTCCATTGAATATTTAAGTCTGAAGTTTACAAAAGAACTCAAGATGAGGGATTTAAATTTACAAATGTATAAATAAAAAGCATAATAGAAACAAGATAAATAGGGAATAGGAAGCAGTTCAAATAGACCTCTAAATTGCAAATTCTGTTTTTCTAATAAATTGAATTTTATTTTGTTCCATTCCTCCCCTCAAGCCCTTGCCCCTCCCCATGTACAAAAGCTTTCTTTCTTTTTTTTTCTATTTTCACTTTTTCTTGTCCCTTCCTTCCTTTCTCCCTCTCTCCTCCCTTGTTCCCCTTCCCATTTGAACACTTTCTTCCTATTTCCCAACACAGTTATACATCTCAGTCCTCATTTCCACATTCAGTTTCTCACATCAGAGAAACAATGCAGCATTTAAACATTCGTGTTTGATTTTGTTTCACTTAGGAGTATGGTCTCAGGGTCCATCCGTTTAACTATAAATGTCTGAAGCTCATTCTTCTTTATGGCAGAGCAGTGCTCCATTGTATTAAAAAAAAAACTCCACATCTTCTTTGTCCACTCATCAGCCCACTTTTGGGCTGTTTCCAAGATTTAACGTGTTTGATTTTGTTTCACTTAGGAGTATGGTCTCAGGGTCCATCCGTTTAACTATCAATGTCTGAAGCTCATTCTTCTTTATGGCAGAGCAGTGCTCCATTGTATTAAAAAAAAACTCCACATCTTCTTTGTCCACTCATCAGCCCACTTTTGGGCTGTTTCCAAGATTTAGCTATTACAAAGTGCACTGCTATAAAAATGGGTGCACATGTAACTCTGTGGCATGATGCTTTTAATTTTGGAACTCCACATCCTTTGTCCACTCATCAGCCCACTTTTGGGCTGTTTCCAAGATTTAGCTATTACAAAGTGCACTGCTATAAAAATGGGTGCACATGTAACTCTGTGGCATGATGCTTTTAATTTTGGGGGGGAGGTACCAAGAAGAGGTATAGCTGGTTAAAAGGAACCTCTAGTTTTAATTCTTTGACAAATCTCCACACTGATTTCCACAGTGGTTGCACCAGTCTACATTTCCACCAGTAGTGGAGAAGGGTTCCTTTTTCCCCACAGCCCCTCTAGCATTTATTATTGGTTAATTTCTTGATAGCAGCCATTCTTTCTGGAGAGAGATGGAATCTCAGCATTTAAAAAAATCATCATTGAGCTTATTGGTACTTTTTAGCGATACAGTACAGTTACATTCATCTTTGGGATCTTGTACTTTACATGACAGGTCTTGGTTCTCATTTCTTCCCCCTAGCCCTGCCCTCCCTTTCCCCCCTCCACCCTTCCCTATTTTAATTTGCATCTATTGAATGACCAGTGATGTTGAACATTTTTCATATATTTATTTGCCATTTTAATCTGAGAAGTGTCTTTTTATTTGAGAAGCCCATTTTTGCATTGGGGTTTCACATTTGGGAGGGTTTGATTTTATAAGTTCTTTATTTATTATAGATAATAGTCTCTTATAGGAATAGTTGGTAAAAATGTTTTCCCACTCTGTGCATTGTCTCTCACTTTGTTGGTGGTTTCATTTGCTGTACAAAAGCTTTCTAATAAGATGAGGTCCACGTTATTTCTCATGCAGTCTGGGTTTTGTTGATGAAGTCTTTGCCTACTCCTGTGTCCTCAAGTGTTCTGCCTATTCTCTCTTCCAGAAGATTTACTGTTTCTGTTTTAATATTTAGATGTATGATCCATTTCAATTTTAGATTAGTGCATGGTGAAAGATATGGATCTAGTTTCAAACTTTGACATCTGGAAAACCAATTTTTCCCACATTATTTATTAAAGAGGCTATCTTTCTTCCAGTGAAGTTATTTGGCTCTTTTGTTAAAGATAAGGTGGTTGAGTATGTCTTGAGTTGTTTCTGCATCCTGTAGTTTGTTCCATGAATCTTCAGGTCTGTTCCTTTGCCAGTACCATGGTTTTTAATTTTTTAAATCACCATAGCTTTTTAGTATAATTTAAAGTCTGGTACTATGATACCCACTGCTTTGCCTTTGTTTCTCAGAATTGCCTTTAAAATCTCTTCTGGTTTCAAATCAATTTTATGATTGCTCTTTCTAATTCTGTCAGATATGCTGTTAGGTTTTTGATTGGAATTCTGTATAACAATTTTGGAAGTACAGCCATTTTCACTATAATGGTTCTTCCTATCTAAGAACAAGGGATATCTTTCCATTTTCTGATATCCTTGTCAATCTCCTTTTTCAGAATACTGTAATTTTCAATGTGGTGGTCTTTTACTTCCTTCATTAGATTGATTCCCCGCTATTTCATTGTTTGGATGTTATTGTGAAAGGGATTGTTTCTCTAATTTCTCTCTCCATGGGTCTGTTATTTGTGTATAGGAAGACTATTGACTTTTGAGTGCTAACATTGTATCTAGCTACACCACTTTCAAATCTAAAAGTATGTTGGTGGAGTTTTTGGGGTCTTCTATGTAGAGTACCATTCATCCACACACAGTGACATTTTAACTTCTTCCTTTCCTATACTTATTCTTTTACATCTTTCTCTTGTCTAATCTCTCTGGGTAATGTTTCCAGAACTATACTGAACAAGAGTGGTGACAGTGGACATCCTTGTCTTGTTCATGATTTTAGAGTGAAAGCTTTCAGCTTTTGTCCATTTAATATGATGTTGGCTGTTGATTTGTCAAAGATGGCTTTTATCAGATTGAGATATGATCTATACCAATTTTCTGTAGGGCTTTTATCATGAATCCATGTTGGATTTTGTGAAATGCCTTTTATGCATCTATTGAGATGATACTATAGTTTTTGTTCTTGGCTCTGTTAATATAGTGTGCTGTGTTTATAGATTTACATGTGTTGAACCATCCCTGCATCCCTGGGATGAATTCAGCTTGGTCATGGTGCATAACCTTCTTGATGATTTGCTGCATTTTGTTTGTCAGTATCTTATTGAGGAATTTTGCATCTATGTTCATTAGGGAGATTGGCCTGTAGTTCCTCTTTTTGGATGGATCCTTCTCTAGTTTAGGAATCAGGGTAATGCTTGCTGCCAGGAATTAATTTGAGAGTATTGCTTTCATTTCAATTTCATTAAAGTGTTCAAAAAGTAGTAGTATACTCTAAATTTCTTGTAGAATTTAGTATATGAATTTTGCTGGGATTTCAATGGTGATTGCATTGAATCTGTATAGCAGTTTTAGAAGTATGGCCATTTTCACTATACTGATTCTTCCTACCCAGGAATAAGGAATGTCTTTCCATTTTCTTATATCCTCTTCAATCTTTTTTTGAGAGTGTTGTAGTTCTCAGTGTAGAGGTCTTTTGTTTCCTTTGTTAGACTGATTCCTGAATGATCAGAGCCAGAGCTTTTCTTTGTTGGTAGTATTAAAATTACACTTTCAATTTCATTGGCTGATATTGCTTTATTTAGAATTTCTATGTCTTCTTGATTCAGCTTTGGTAATTCATATGTAACTAGGAACCTGTATATTTCTTCTTTATTTTCTATCTTATTAGAATCAATTTATTAGAATCATTTGGAATCAGAAGAGACCTAGAATAGCATTCTAGGCAACAGAAATTTGGCAGGGGTATCACAATCCCCAGCTTGAAACTATACTGCAAAGCTACTGTGATAAAAAATAGCAAAGAAACAGACCAGATGATCATTGAACAGATTAGAAGATGCAGAAACAGCTCCAGACATACTCTGCTACCTCATCTTTGACAAAGGAGCCAACCATCCTAACTGGAGGGAAGATAGCCTCTTTAATAAATGGTGTTGGAAAAACTGGGTTCCAACTTGCTAAAGATTAAAACTAAACCAATATCTTTCACCATGCACTAAACTAAAATACAAGTAGACTAAAGATATGAATATTAAAAACAGAAACACTAAACTTGATGAAAGATAAGTTAGACAGAACTTTTGAAGATAATGTATATGAAAAGACTTTATGAACAAATCCTCAGTAGTGGGAACTAGCAGAAAGAATCAATAACTGGGATCTCATCTTTTTAAAAAGCTTCTGCCCTGCAAGAGAAATCACAAGCAGAGCTTAGAGAAAACCCACAATGTGGGAAAAATTTTTACCAGCCGTTTCTCAAACAAAGGTCTACTATCTAGAATATATAAAGAACAAAAAAATCAGATCCCCCAAATATAAAGACCTAATTCAAAAGTGGGCATATAAAATAGGCATTTCTCAGACAAAGAAGTAAAAGCAGCATATAAACATATGAAAAATGTTCAACATTTCTGGTCATTCAAGAGATGCAGATGAAAACAACACTGAGATTCCACCTCACCCCAGAAAGAATGGCTGCTGTCAAGAAATCAACTAATATAATAACAAATGTTGGCAGGGTTGTGGGGAGAAGGGAATCTTTCCCCATTGCTGGTGGGAGTGCAGACTGGTGCAACCACTATGGAAATCAATATGGAGGTACCTCAAAGAACTAGGATTAGAGTCCCCATTTGACCCAACTATCCCTCTGCTGGGTATCTTTCCAGAAGAATTAAAAGAATCATACTACAGTCATATACGTGCACCCATGTTTATATTGGTACAGTTTGCAATAGCTAACATTTGGAAACAGCCCAATTTCCCATCAGCTGGAGATTGGATAAAGAAGATGTGGCTTTTTAAAATACAAAATTGAGTACTACTCAGCCATAAAGAATGAGAAACTAGAGAGATTTAGAGCTAAGTGGATACACATTGAGGATATACACGTAAAGTGAAATTAATAGAACACACGTGTAAATACTATGTAGTTTTTCTGATGTGAAAAACTAAAAGTGTGAATAAGGATGAAAATGTATAATTGATATTGTGTGATAGGAAAAAAAGTCTGAAAGAGTAGTAGAAGTGGGATCGGTAGGGGAAAGATAAAAAAGGAAAAGAAAAAATATGTGAAAAGGAAAACCATGGAAACAATGTCTTTGTAAACAGGGATGGGTGGAGAGCCTGAAGGGAGAGCTGGGGAAATGGGGTAAAATAAGAACCAAGATAAGTCATGTAAAGATCCCAATGATGAATATAACTGTATTATATACTTAAAATGTACCAATAAATTTAATAAAGATAAAAAAGAACAGAACAACAGTAGAAAACTGTAGAAACTGTGTTCAAGCAAAATAAAAAACCCAAACAAAGCAAGAGAGAGAGAGAGAGAGAGAGAGAGAGAGAGAGAGAGAGAGAGAGCTAGAAAGGAGGAAAAAGAGAGAAAATAAAAAAATCAAAACTCACAAAACTTGCAACTCAAGGTGTGTCTCTGCTGTCACTATTAGGCAACATGGGCAGAGTCCAGAGCCAAATTGCTTAATCGCAGTAAGCCAGCTGAAGCTTGGTGAGGTCGTGGACAATCCTAGCCAGCCTACCTCTTTATTTCCTCTGAAGTGCAGGCCAGTTTCTGGCTATGAGGGTAGAACCAGATTCTTTTTGCCTACAACTGTTTATGTGTTTCCTGCTAGCTTGAACTCTGACTCGAATTTGACACCTGCACTGAGGCATGGGAAGTCACCAATTAGTCTGTAGCTGTTCTGAGTTCTGAGCTCAGTTGGCCCCTCTCCAAGATTACCAGCCAATCACCCTCTTCTGTGTGAGGTCTGAATCCAGATAACTCACCAACTGCAGCTGTCTGGTTTGTCCACTCCTCCATTCCACTGGTGTGTTTCTTTGTGCAGGCCTCTGGGCTCCTCAGTCACCATGCACTTGCAGTAGTGCTTGGGTGTTCTATCTTGAAGAGCACAGGTTCTGGGAGAGAGCACTGCTTGGTATCTCCCTCTTCATTAAAGTTTATCTCTTCACTGTCCCTGTGGACTTCAGCTCTTGCCTCAGAAGCTTCCTGGGTCCTGGGGAATGACTTTTCTCCTCTTTCTTCTCCTCACACTGCTATGCTCCAGTGTCAGGACACCAAATCTGGGAGATCTTTTTCTACTGTTCACCACACTGCCATCTTCCTGGAAATATTCAAATTCTGTTGTTTTAAAAATATTTCAATATGTATATTTATTGGTTTCATTTATTCAACCCCTTTATCATAGTACTTTGAAAAAAACATTTTTTGTTATTATGTTTCTTTTTTTTAAGAATCTTTTTTATTTATGTCATACTCTAACTACTTTGATGATAACAATACACAGTGTAATAACTATTGTTACTTTCTTATTTGGTTATAAAATTTTGCTTTATTTTTTCTTAAAAATTAAGAAATTCTAATCTGCCTGTAGATGGTGTGGTCTTATCTGATATGGTTGAGATAAGAAGTGTTTTGAATTTAGGATTTTGTAATAACTGAGAATGGGACCCAAATCTAATCATAAAATTAATTTTTGTTTCATATATGCCTTATACATATAACCTGAGGGTAATTTTATACAATAATTTAAATAAAATATGTAAAATTCTCCATTTGTGACATTATGGGCTTTGATAATTTTGGATTTCAGCTTTTTGGATTAGGAGTGCTAAACCTGTGTTTTTGCTAATAGGGCATATTCAGGTATAAAGCAATACTATATCTCATGCTCTGTTACAAGATTGGCTCTGAACATTATCTGTGCAACCATCAGCAATTAACTTATCTGTGCTTCAGTTTGTTCATCTATAAAATTAGAAAGAGATTGGAAGCTTAATTAAATTGGCACTTACAAAACACTTAAAAAGCAGTGCCTGGCACAAAAATAAATGCTCAGAAAAATTACTCATTTATGAGATATGCAAGTTATACCATGAAATATTCATTTTAGGGCTATATTTTGTTATTAAAATGATTCATATTTAATTCTCTATAAATAATAGGCATGTATTTTAAAAACAGGATGCCCTAAACAAATAAATCATTGTTTAATTTTAATATCTAAAAGCTGACTTTTTTGGCATTTCAAATGATACCACAATTTTGTAAACTAAGTTTTGGTTAAAAAAAAGGATCTTTATATTCCAAAAACTTTTTTTTTTTAAATAAAAAAGAAAACTTCAAGACATATGAAAGTAGAGATATTCTATAAAGCATTTTCAGAGAGAATATAGAATTAAATTGGTTAACTAGAATAATAGCCTGGTTTCGGACCATCTACAGTGCCAACTAGTTGTAAGGCAAAGACCTAGCCAACGATGAAGATGGCAGCGTGCTTATTGAGCAGTTATCTGGTGCTGCCCATGACAAGTGCATAGTGGATGACACATTCTAGCTGCAGATTCTCCTGTGGATCCTGGAGGAAGGGAAATGAATTTTCAAATATTAGGTGAGACGGCACAGCAATGGTGGAAAGTTCCAGGATCAAACATACTTTTCTGTCCATAGTGGAGCATCTACTTCTTTCATTCATGCACTGTTTCAAGGCTATGAATTATGAATGTTCTTATTTTCATGGAAAGAAATGATTTAAAAGAACTAAATTTTCAATATTTTATCAACAGGAAGGGAGGTACAAATGCAGAACATTAACAATTAGTGATTTTATTAAAAATGAAGAAAATTATATGCCATTATATTTTGGTTATGCTGGGTATATATATATATACATATATATATATATATATATATATTCACTAGACAAGATAAGGAAAATAAGGAGCATATATGAAAAGATAATAATTTTGGAGTACTTCTAAACTATTAAAATAAGCCACTTGAGAAAGATACCTCAGATTACAATGTGAGGAAAAGACAGGAGAAATAAACTGATGTAAAAGACAACAAGGCATCCAGAAGTTACTACATGTACTGATTTTTAAAAAATTACCCACAGTAATATAATCATTCATATTTATCTTGTATAATTTTATCCACAATAAATACTGTACTTCAGTTCCCAGTCTCCCTTAAAGAGAGAATGGCTCTGGAAGATGTTAAAATAAGTAGCATGTTCACTTTATAAGAAATATCCTCCAAAGAAAATAGGCTCCTTTTCTTCTTTTCTGCTTCCTGGAAGTTAGATGATGGCTGAAGTTTTTGCCATCATCTTTGACTGTGAGATGGCCTTTGGAGAGGTAAGCTATCCACCTCTGAACAAGAAGAGGATAGAGGCTAGGCATGCTGTATATAGCTTTAAATCCTCTTGATTACCAATTCCAGACTTTTAAAACATAATGGAACAATTTCTACATGGTTTTAGCAACTCTTACTTTTTTCTTTTAATAAAACATACATATTAGAGAAAATTGAGCAATTACAAGAAATTACATAACATAAACCGTTCGTATTTCTTCCATAAATACCTTTAATAATCCACGTTTTAAAAATAATCTTTGTGTTTTTTCCTCTATACTTTTGTGTATATAATGTTTTTACCCTCCATTTGCAATCACTGATATTACCGATTTAAAAAAAAAACATGTGCTGTGGTTATATTCAATGTTCCTCCACAAGTTTTTCTAGCTTTCTGATGTTTGGACCCATAGCAAGATTGTATTTCTTCTCACACCGTGACTGGGTAGGCTCTCTGTGTAGCTCTGATCAATGAATTTTGAGCAAAAGTGACTTCTGCAACATTTGGCCCAATTAATTAAGTACCAGTTTGGGTTCTTCAGGCAGTTCTTTTGCTGTCAGCTATGCAGATCCACAGTGTTTTAGATACAGCTTTGGCAGCTTGTATCACAATGTGAGCAGGGAGTCCAGGTTAACTGATGTATATGTGTAGACACGAGAGAGAGATAGGGTGCCGCTTGGACTGGCTGGGAGGACTGGTGGGATACCAGAGTCTGACTGTACAGCACTCCCTCTTAGGACCTTTATGCTAAGCTCTTGCAGGTTCTCATGAGGTGTGGATGGCATAAAAGGGACACAGATGCCATGAAGGACCCGTCACTTCTCTTCACAATAGCCTGCCCTGTGTCTATCAGGGTGTACTTTTATTTTTGCTTTTAATTCTTCCTCTCTTTTATTCAGCTCAAGTTCATTCTACAGAGCCAATTTCTCCCTTTCTCATGTTCACTTTTTCAACTAAACTTTGTCACTATTTTTGCTTATTTTGTTTAATTCGTTGAGATGAGAAGGACTTAGAAACTAAGAGGTGAGCCATTTCTGAAGGGAGCTACATGATAACAGTAAGAATAGGCAATAAAAATATATACTTTTGATCCAGTGAGGTTTGGAGAGTGTGTTATTCAATATGGACTAGTATTTTCTAATTGACATAATAGTTAATTAGGCTTAAGTCTAAAGTCTTCATTGTGTTATTTCACATTACTTGCTTTTACACTCAGAGAATCCTAGCCCTATTGGCTCCTTAGTTGCACCACTCTCTGTCCTGTATCATTGTTCACAATCATCCTATTGACTTATTTGGGGATGCTTTTTCTGTCTCTCCCCTCCGTGTTCTTTAGATAACCCTTGATATCTCAAGTTAAACGTAATTTACTTATCAAACCTTTCTCTGAACCTATATCTTGGTAACCTTTAATAGTGCTTTTGCTACTGATACTTCTATATAGTCATTACTACTATGATAATTATATTATTAATTAAATAAGTGCTTAACTGTGCTGACTAAAGTACAAACATAACGAATTTTGAAACAATATGTTTTGCCTATTTCTTTACATTTGATCTTGGCCAAAAGGCCAAGAAGCAATTGCCTATTTCTTTATACAGTAACATGCTATATAACAAAATTTGGATATACTCCTAAGTGAAATAAATAAGTCACACATGTGTAAATACCGAATAGTTTCCCTGGTGTGAATAATCTGCAACAATGCATAAGATTCTAATAATATTACTGACATTTAAAAATGGGAAGAAAGGAGCTAAAGGTGTAGGGAAGGTGGGATGGGTAGGGGAAGAGTAAAAAGGGAAAAGAAAAAAATGTGAGAGAATGAAAAGATGAAAATAAAGTGTTTGTAGATGGGGAGGGGAGGAGGGGGTGAAGGGAAGGCAGAGGTAAGGGGAAAAAATGAGAATCAAGACTTGTCATGTAGAGGTACAAGATCCCAACAATGAATGTAACTGTATTGTATCCCTAAAATGTACCAATAAACTCAATTAACGCTGAAAAAATAAAGAACAAAACATGTATATTTGTGGCACTGTAAGATTATAACCTTAAAATTCCAACTGCTTAGTGATTTTATTTTACCTTTTAGTGTTAGACTTGTCTAAATACATAAATACTGTCTGTTACAATTATCTACAACACTGAATACTATAATAAATTGTATAGGTTTGTAGCCTATGAGTTGTAGGTTATCCCATAACCTAGGTGTTCAGTAGGCTGTACTATCTAGTTTTAAGGAAGTTCACTCTATGATGTTCACTCAGTGACAAGATCACCTAATACTCATAATTAAATTGCCTCACCACATATTTCTCAGAGCATATCTTCTTCATTAAGTAATGTGTGGTTTACCTTATTTCTAGGACAGAGAAAACCACCCTAATATAAATTGAGACTTATTTTATCCTAAACAGATTATAAAATATTTCTTCTTTTTAAAAGATTCTCTATTCTTTTGTTTCAGATTTCTAAATTATAATATCCCTTTCATTTGGAGTAGAATTACTGTTTTAGCTATTTTCCCATTGCTGGGCACAATCCCTGATATCCACAATTTAAAGGAGGAAAGGATTATTTTGGTCCATGGTTTCAGTCTATGGTTAGTAGGCTCCAAAGTACAAAGAAGAAGGCATAGGGGCATGGTGTAGGAAAATATACTCAATCCATGGCAGCTAGGAAGCAGAGAGAGAAGGGAAGAACTGAAGACAAGGTCATGCCTCCTGTGACCCACCTCCAAATAGACCCCTTCTCTTTTTTTTGGTAACGGGGATTGAACTCAGATCCTTGCACTTACAAGGCAGGCCACCGAACCGCTGAGCTAAATCCCTGGCCCAGACCCCTCCTCTTAACAACACATTTTACTACTGAACTCATCAATGGATGTGTACATTGTTGAGTATGGCAACCCTGTGATCCAGTTGCCTTCCACACACACTGAAAAGGTTTGGGGATATTTTAGATCTAATCTATAAGAATTGTCTTTTAGAAAAAACTGAGTTTGCTCAATCTGGGAGAGATAAGACTATATAGAGAAAAAGGATGCTACTATGGTTTTAAAGTTAGCTGAAGAAAAATGATGATAAGTGTGATAGCAGTTTAGTTGGTAAACATTGAAAATTAGATACTGTTGTGTTTGGAAATTAAGAAAAGTTTGCTTTCAGGGAATAACCACTAAAGTTTTAAGGCCAATGAAAACTTGAATTATGTAACCAGTACTAACATTTAGATGGAAGAACACTATTTGTGAAAAGAAGCTTAATTTTTAGAAAGGACCACCCCAAAATTTAAAACACCATCAATACAAGAAAAGCACTTATCAAAAATTTATCCCAGCTTTATAAATTTCTGTTGGACTGATCAGGTGCTTTGTAATACTTACAAATTAGAAAAAAATTTTTGGCTGAAGACAAATGACAATAATTTAGCAGCTATCATGCCTACCTGATGACATTTGTTTCATCTCATTGAGCAGGATGCTCACATTTTGATGCCAAACTCTAATGAGAGCATGGAAGTAAATATATTTAATTGTATACATTGCCTTATAGAATGAAATTGAGGTTGTTACTAATTAATGAAGGAAAGAATGTTTATTGGGAAAGCAATTATATATGTGTGCTATAAATGAATATTTTAACTTCATTAAAGTCTTTGAATTTCTTGTCTTAAGAAACCTTGCTAATCAGATTTCCTATATGTCAACAGACTTTTAAAGAGATAAATGTATTTTAACATGTTCTTTTCTGAAAAATAATATATAAAGAAGGAATGATTAACTTTTACATTCTTCTCCTGGCTAAATATCTGCCTTTAACTTTTTAGAGTGGATTTTATAATACAGACTCTATATAAGTATTAGTCCTTAGTTTTTAAAGTATTTGTTCATAAAATAATCAACAGTTCTGATACTATCTAAGCAGAGTGAATTGTCTGTGGTGTGTGTGCCTGAATGTGTGTGTGTGTGTGTGTGTGTGTGTGTGTGTGTGTTTGAGACTTCAGCGTTAAGTTACCTAAATAAGTCAAAAGACTTCTGCACTGAGCATTTGTTTCTTTTTAGTGTCAAGAATTTTATTACTATAGTTAGGGGAATTATTTTTCCATTAAAATGAGATTAAAATAGAAAACAAATCCAAAAAATTTGAAATGTCTAGACCCACCATATTATTAAACTGTCTTCCAGGGCAGCTATTCCTGGTTTATATTTCTCACTTCTATTCTCAGAGTGGTAGATGTGTGTAGTGTCATGCTGCAGTGCTTACCCTTCATAGCCTCTGAGATCCTGCTTTAACTGGATAGGGAACAAGGGCAGAAGAAACAGGGATCGAACTTTGTCTAAGGTCTTTCTTTTGTACATTGTTTTGCAGCTTTTTACATGTTTCTTTACAGATTGCTGTTTGAGTTAGTAATTATTTTTATAGTAGTTGCTATTTAAAAAAATATATAACAAAAAATATAATCAAGCACCTGGAAAAAGTTTCAATGTTGGTGCAGGACTATGAAGAATAATTAGAGAACCTACAGAAAAACAAGAACCTAAAGGTTTTATCCAAATGCAAAGGATAAAAATACTTTTGTACTTACCTCCTTGGAGAGGATTTGTTTTTTGTTTTCATTTTACATTAATTCATTGGTAAGGCTCCTATGAGGAATAGAAATAAACTTTGTACTTGTTTGTGGGTCCATATTTATTATAGTAAATGTCTATGTTTGATGAGCATAGCAGTGAAAATGCTGTACAGAACGGAGTCATTTTCATATCCACTGCGAAGTGTCAGTGTATGAGTACACGTGGTTGAGGAAGGAAGTCAGTCACACTGAAATTTAGGAAGCAGATGTCAGTCTACAATTTTGAAGAGTTGCTGTAAACATATGTTTAAAAGAGGAAATTACAGAAACAATCTCAATAAAAATTCTTGATATATTTTGGCTCAAAGTATGGAAATTTGAGTGAACTTTAAGTTCTTTTAATAATTTTTTCCTTCCTGTTATCATGGAGGAACCATGTGCTCGTTATATATACATTTGTCTTATCTATTCACTAAAGTCACAGGCAAACATTTTTACTTAAAGGTTTGATTTTACAGGGTAACACAAAGTTGACCTACTGCCTTCATCTGCTCCAACATTTGCCTTCCTCTGCCTCACTCCCTTCCCACAGCCTCACTGCCCAGTGTGATATGGCCTGTAGAATTCCTTAGACAATATTGGCACGTTGAGGTAGTAGGGCTGTAGACTGGAATTCTTTAGAGCTTTCAAGAAAACATTTTGCCAATATAAACCAAAAGCTAGCAGCATGATAGTAAGTGAATATTTTAAAAGAATGCTTTCTCTGGGGTTTTAAAAACACTTTTTAGATTTGTCATTCTTTACCTATTGGTAATATTACTATGAATTCACCTCTTTTATCCTTCTCTCTTGTATATGATTCCTTTCCACTCTTGTTCTGTAATTGATTTTTCTGGCATCTGTTACTGTAGCATCTCCATTTATTTCTCAAACATGACTTGGTTGGCACTTAGGGTAAGGTTATATTTTGTGCTGTAGAATCTTCCTTCTCCGTTTTGAAAATTTAGCTCCACAGGCTTTCACCGGATAAAAGTAGTAGAACTTCTAAGCCATTAATCAAAGCATCATTTCCTTCTTATATTGCCAGTATCTCCTAATGAGATAGTATCTATCATTCCTTTTGAGAACTCCTGAGAGGCTAACATTCCCACAAACACTTGCAGGGATATGTGCATTTCTCTTAATCCAATATCAATGTCTATTTTGTGACCTCTATATCCAATAAGAAAGTATATCAAAATCAAGACACATTAGTATAGTAAAGCAGCTAGTGGAATTTCTTGCCTTCCTCTTCTTCTCTGGTATACTTTTACTTCCATAGACTATGACGTCTACAAAATCCATGTCAGCAGTACCAGGATTTTAAGCCTATTTTCTGTTGTAAAATCTATTTCAAATAAAGGAATTGAATATTAACTTTTTTTACTCCTCAATGATTTTAATAAATTTATCCCTAGATATATGGCTATATTTGGCTTTCAATGGATTCTTTCATATAGAGAAATATATATACAAATATACACACAAATTTATACGAGAGCTTTCATACAGAGAAAAGTACACATTTTATTGTTATTATTATGTCATTATCATTAGCCCCTTGTAACAGATATGTGTCCCCATATTTATATACAATGAACAAGATCAAGTGAGTTTTCTGATGTTAGTCAGGAGTAAAATGGAGCATATGGAAACTGGATTAAATCTCAGGCAGGATGCAGTGTGAATGTAAATAGAAGGCAGAGAAGGAACAAAGAGCACTGTGTGTATATTGAGTATTTTTGATAATATAATTTTACATAACCTGAAGGACAGCATTTATATGAAGAGCTAAAAAGGCACAATCATAGTTCTTCATTTTATTCTTCAAAAATAAAAACAATGTCTACAAACATGGAGAAATTAAGAAAAACATTTTAAACTAAGGGAGGCTTTCTATTCTTCATTGTGGTTTATTTTACTATTGCTTAAAATATGTTTTTTTTCAATTATTCAGTAATTCTGTGGTCTGCTAGTGTTTAATAGAGGAAAGGTGGCAACAGATCATAAAAGGGTATTCTTTTTTTTTTGGTACCGGGGATCGAACTCGGGTCCTTGCGCTTGCGAGGCTAAAAGCACCGAACCACTGAGCTAAATCCTTGGCTCCCTAAAAGGGTTTTCTTAAGGGACCAAAAAGATTCAAATTAGTGGAAAAATTTTGCCATATAATTTATAATCTGCCCACCTCCTCCAAATTGGAAAAAAGGTCATTCTTGTTCTATGTTAACTACAGAAAGTCTCTAGAACTTACGGTATACAGAGGCTTCAAAAAATAGATTGAAAGCCCTTACACACTGTAACTCTTCTCAGAAAGTATTTATTTTAAATTAAAGAATATTATTTTTCTATTTAATTTGGCTCTAATATTGTAGGATAACATTTACATATAAGTAGTAAACTAGAAAGCAGTTTCTTGTAATAATTTTCTGTATATATATATATATATATATATATATATTTGTCTGCTTATAAATTAAAATACTATATACTGAAAGTATTATATATTATGTGTCTAAACTATGATTGCATTGCACTTGGATTACTTTTAGCTATCTAGCTGGTCCAGTTACTTCTGTCATTCCTCCAAAATTCTGTTCTCAACATAGCTATACTGAATCTTTCAATGTTTACATCAGATAACAACTCAATTCTACTCAAACCTGGCATCTAATAGCTTTCCATTTCACACAGAATTTGAAAAGTTCTTACAGAGGACCATGAGACTGCGTAGGATAAGAAAATAGACCTGGTGTGTAGTGCAGAGCAAAGACCTATTTAGGTGAAAGACAGCTTCCATGCAGGAAATAGATGAATAAAGAGATTAGTAGGTCATGGCTTCCTGAATTGAGGCTTGTATACTATGGCTCAGAAGCAAGTTTTGGTTAAAAGAATTGAGTTTAAATACATTTTTTGCTGTATACCTTTGGCAAATCACATTCGATTTTGTAATATTAAATGTTGAAAAATACATTTAGGATGATCATAATATTGCTAGGTAAGTGGTATTATGTTTAAGTCATCAAGTATTTGAAGATTATGATTCTTTTTTAATTTACTTTTTATTAGTGCATGTTTGTAATACATAATGATTAATTCCTTGTGGGGAGTTGGTACATATACATAACACATCTTAATTCTTCTTTCGCCCCCCTCCCTTCCCCCTCTTGCCCCTCTTTTCTCTAGGTTTCTCCTTCCATTTATAAAAGATCTGGCTCCCTACTTCCAATTATCCATCTTCTATTTTGCTCTTTGCTTATATTTGGGGTTTCTCATATAAGAGGTATGTGATATTTAGGCTTGCATGTCTAATTTATTTCACTTAATATTATGGTCTCAAGGTGCATCCATCTTCCAACAAATGACTCATTTATTCTTGTTTATTACAGTGGTACTCTGTTGTTTACAAATGTCACATTTTCTTTATTCATCTTGCGATTGAAATATAGCCCTCTTCCAAAATTTAACTATTATGCAGCTATAAACATGAGATGCATATATCACTGAAATATGATATCTTGAATTCTTTGAGGAGGATAATTAGAAGGGGAACAGTTGGGTTAAATGGAACTTCTATTTTTAGTTTTTTGAGGAGTCCACATACTGTTTTCCATAGTGGTTGTAAGTAGTTTATATTCTCACCAAAAGAGTAGAAGTGTTCCTTTTCCTCACAGCCTTGCCAGTATTTGTTGTTATTTGATTTCTTGATAATAGCCATTCTTTCTGAGTAAAAAAGTGTTGTATTAATTTGCATTTCTCTAATGGGTGGAGATGTTGAACATCTTTTTTATATATTTATTATCCATTTTTACTTTTTCTGCTGAGAAATGTCTCTTAATTTCAGTTGCCCATTTTTTTTTTTTGGCCCTTGGGATCAAACTTGGTGCAGGTGGTGGAACCCCTGAACTAAATCCCAGCACCAGTTGCCCATGTTTCATCGCATCTTTTATTTGGGGTAGTCTAATTTTGCTTTAAGTTCTTTATATAACTAGATATTAGTTTTTTATTTGAGGAATAACGCAAAATTTTTTTTCTCATCATTATTTGAAGGTTAGCTAAAATTATCAAAACACTGGATAATAAATATTTGTCAGCATTTTATAGCATGGGTAGGAGCAAGGATGATGCAGAAGCAGAGAAACCAATTTGAATTTGAAAGGGTTTGCTGTGATTAAAGCAAGTGCTAACAAACATGCATAAGTGAGAACAGTCAGTAGGGTTGGTGCCAAGAAAGAGATATTGCCATAAGGTTTGGCTGAAATTTAGTCAAAGATGGTGGAGGTTTTGCACCTGGTTATAGAGAAAGTTTGTTTTTAAAGGAAACAGAGTGATCACAGACACAGTCTCTCTGGAATGATGATGCGTTCATTTGGGAGCAAGGACATGTCTGAATGTGAATCAATATATTTGTTTTGAAATATTCCATTTCTTTTTAAAAATACATTTAATTTCTAGCATTTTTGTCATTTTTATAATTCCATCTGATTTCAAGACCTCCTTATTTCACATGCATTTTTTTAGTAGTTTCCTAAATCTTCTTTCTGATTGTCTTTCTGTTTTGTCTCACGTGCCTCCATTTTTTTTTTTTTTTTAATTTTGTTACCAGGGAGCGAACTTGGGTTCTTGAGCTTGCAGAAACCTGCCTCCAATTTTTGTCCTGCAGCAACTGGAATGAGATACTTTTAAAATGTTGACCAGATTCTGCCATTCCATTATTAAATACTTTTTCTGTTGCCCTTTATTTCACTTGGAAGAAAATCTTAACTCTTCACTCTGGCCTTTAACTAAGTAATCTAGCACAATATATCTTCAAATATTGATATAAATTAATTATATTTTATATTTTATATTATATTTATTGTTAGTAGTGTTATTTTTAATTTACATACAGGAAACTAGGGTTTTGTTTTGGTATACAGTGTAAAGAGTTTTAACACAAATATAGATTTCTGTATCCATCAGCACAAGCAAGATACAGAATAGTTGCATCAGATTCTTTGTACTTAAACTCTTCACCCTGAACCCTATATGGATCTGTTCTCCACTCCTATAGTTTTACCCATTCATAATTTATATAATGAGAATCTTACCTGTTTATATTTTGTAAACTGGTTTCTTGCACTTAGCTTAATGCCTTTGAGATTTGTCCATATTGTGGCATTTATTCATAGTTCACTAGTTTTATTGTTGAAGAGTATTCCATTGTGTAAGAACATCTGAGTTTATTTATTCAGTCTCTAACAGAGTTATATATTGATTACAGCTTTTATAATTGTAAATAGAGACACCATCAATATCTGAGTATAATTTTTTTTTCATTAACATGAATCTTCTTCCTCTGCAGAAAATAAATAGAAATGTAATTCCTGGGTCATAGGCTAAATGCGTGTTTAACTATATAAGGAAAGTAAAAGCATTTTTCCTGGATATTGTAGTTTTTGCACTTCCATTAATAACTGAGACTTCTAGTGAAACTACATCCTCTCCTGCCTTCAGCATACTCAGCTCTACTCCTTTAATGGCTAATGATGCCTGCCCAGAAACCAATGACATTATTGCTGTTACAACCTGAGTGCTGGACAGGGGCGGAAAGGAAGGAAATTAACAAAAATCTAGAGTATTTCTTTCACTTTTTCTAACTCTTACAGTTTCCTTTTCCTGTCTTTGGACACAGAATATTGGGTTTTTCTTGGGGCTCCTGTTCATTTTGTATGTACTTATATCTTTTGTGCTACCTTTGAGTTCAGGATCTGAGATAATGGAAAAAGTAAAATTCTCCTCTCTGGTTTAAGGGTAGAGGCTTTTGTTTTCTTTCCTAATTCATGAAGTACCACTTTCTTTTCAGAATCTTATAGGTACTCTCCTGGTTTTAGTTGAATTTAAGATTGTAAAAGGATGAAGAAGATATAATATTTACTCCACTTTGACAGAAATTGGAATCTGGATTCCTTTTATAAAGGACTCAAAGAAAGATGGTGATAAAAAAGAGATGCAATATAATGGAAAAAAGTCTAAAAGGGAACTGACAATGTTGAGACAATAATAAAACACACTTACACAATTATAGAAAAAATAAACATTATTAGGAAATATTACTTTTTCTGAGTAGGTTAAATTTGGCACCTTCAAATAACTAATGTTGAAAAAAAACAGATAAAAGCTTGAAGAACATTGAAGAACTTGACAATCCCTATAAGTCAGCTGTAGCATGCACAGTAGTTTGAAGCAGTTATTGGTGGTGCATTATAATTGAAAATAGACACTTGATATACATAAGACATAGGGCAAGCACTTATGAAATTATATTTCTAATGAAACTGTCTATCCATCTATCTGTTGTCTGTCCATCCACCCGTCCATATCTACATATCCACCCACCCATCCATCCATCCATCCATTTATCTAGTCTGGTGATATCTAGGAGTTTTCTAGATGGCAAAGTAAAACATTTTTGGAAACAATACATTATTGAAAGTAGATTAAAAGTTAGAAATGAATAGGAAATTTCCACAAATAAATGATTTACAATACTGGAGAACCCTGATTTAGTTATGTTTGAAGAAAGTACAGTAGCTCTCTCCCCTTCCTCCCTCTCTTCCTCTTCCCAGGCCCCTAGCCAGCCTGGCGCTGACTGCGGGGTGGGGGTCGCACTTCTTTGGGCCTTGGGGACCTGGGCCAGAGTCTGGTAGCAAAGCAGAGGTGGCAGAGGAGAAACTGGAGTGGCAAGTGTCGAGTCGCTGGAGGAAAGCCTGAGCCAACTGCTGCAGTTCCTGGCAGGCACTGGGCGACGACGCAGGATGAGTTCCAGGACGATAAGAACAACTTGCCCAGCGCCAAGCTGCTGGCAGCCCCAAGGGGAGAAAAGTTGACCAAGAGGAGATCACGATATGGGTTAAAGACTGCCGGCCACCTCTGGGAGCCTCACTGGATGAGCAAGGTGCCAGTACACTTGTGCTTGTAAGAAATAGAGAAAGTTTTGAAGATGATTTGTCATTGAAGCTAACCACCTCCATGAAAGCAATGATCAAATTAAAAACTATAATAATATGTTGGCCAAAGAGAGAAGACTCCAGTTTCTTCAGAAAGGGAGAAATATGAATTCCACTGGCTCTTGGAAAAGTAGTGGGTAGTCTCAAGTGTTTCAGACTTGTTGGAACCTTATGAGGAAGATCCTGAAGAAATTCTAATCTTGGAGATCTTTATAATCTATGAGATGACATTGACATTGCTTTTTAAATTCCTTCCAGATTTTTAAATTCATCATTTGTCAGAGGAATAGATATCAAAGTATTATTGAGTGCTCAAATGCAACAAATGGAAGTAGAGAACCCAAATTATGCTTTAACAAGCTGTTTTCATCAAATTGAAGTGCTTACTACTGTGGCCAATGGGTTTTCCTCTTTATACTCCCAAGTCTCTGGGACTCCCCTGCAGAGAACTGAAAGTATGTCGTGAGTGTCCTTAAACAGAGAAGAGTGTGCCTCCACCTTTAACTTGAAGTAATACTGCAAATTAGTTAATGAAAACACTATCAAAACTAAACTTATATGTTGACAAAGCAGAGAAAGGAGAAGGTAATAGTCCTTCCCCTGCAGTTGAAAGAGAAAGATTCTCAGTGTTTCACTAATGGAAGAAAATAGCAATAAAAATGATCTAAAATCTCAAAAAGTTTTAAAGAAGGACCATCTTTTATGTTGGCTACACTTGAAAAAGTCTCAGATAGCTCAGCATCTGCTACAGACAGTGCTGACCCTGACAGGCTTTCTGATGAAGCAAACTGTAATTTTAACCAAGAAACTGACAGTAAAGAAACACAAAATCATGAGAGTGAACTGCATGAGGAGTCTGGCATTACAGAACCTGATTTGGGTAGTGGCTTCAATGTGTCCAGCCACAGAGAGCTGGAAAACAGCAGTGATCTGAAACATATCTATGTGCCCACACCTATTTTAATGAGTCAGGGGAGGAGTTGACAAGGGAAAGAGAAGGCAGCAGCAGTTGTTGACAAAAGAGTCAGCCAAGGTTTCTCTCAGTGAAGGCTAGAGGAGAGTGCAGGGTATGAATCATCCCCTGTAGTCTGGGCGATCATGTGACTGAAGTCACTGAGGTGGAAGAGAATTCATGTTTAACACAGACGGTGGAGCTGCTGAGGGAAACAAGTGGTGAAAGTGATGTGGACAGAAGTAGTGACTGTGAATTTCCCTAGCACACCATACACCATATACTGAAATCATTGGCTTCCATTGAAGCTAAATGTAGTGATCTAAACTCTGAAATTACAACTGGACCTCCCTCTTCTGTGGACACAGTTAATACCTTTGTCCAGAGCCAAATGAAGGGTTGGAGCCTATCTAGTCAAAGAGTAGGAAAGAGTCCAATAAAATTGAAGGATCTTAGGGGCTGGGGATTTAGCCCAGGGGTTCCACCACCTGTTTCACAAGTGTAAGGTCCTGAGTTCGATCCCTGGTACCAAAACAAACAAACAAAAGTCAAAAAACAAAACAGAAGGATCTTAAAGCAAAAGTACTTACTTGCAAAAGCTGGCTATCCCCTAAGGTCTCAGTCTTTACCAAGCACATTATTGAGCCCAGTAAGAGTTGTGTCCTCCGTCAATGTCAGGTTATCTACCGTAAAAGAGACCAAGTGCAGCCCACTTTCTTTCACCTGCAAGTACACACCTGAAGAGCAACAGGCATTGGAAAAGGGAGCAACTGTACCTGATTGTCAGTCTTAGTCAAATCCACCATTTTCATCTCTCCATTTGAGAAGGACAGAGATCCTCCTGAGTGAGGTGACTCAAGGACTCCAATGCCAATTCTCAGTCCACCTTCTCCTTCACAGTCTCCATGAGCAGCAGGATAGAGATCTGTGTGATCACAAGAGAATGCCGTGTATCCATAGTGTCCCTAACATCCTGGGGACCACCTGGTGTGCCTTCGCTTCCCCTCTCAAATGTCCTTACTCACACAGACATGCTGTCTCCCTGGATGGAACACACTCCAAGAATCCTGCCATAAAAAGGCAGCTGTGAAGAGTATTGCCTCATGTCAGAAACTCTGTGCAGAATCTTTCACAGTTTGCTCTGATGAGAGGTCCTGACCTTGCCTCTACTCCGTACAGTACTCAGAAGGCATCTGTTCTACCTCTTCATGAAAATACTTTTCAGGAGCTTCAAGTAATGAGGCAGAGCCTGAATTTGTTTAGAACAGAAATGATGGATTTAGAATTGGTGGTGCTGTGCCAGCAAAACTTCGTTTATTACTGTGTGACTGAGGAGGAGAATATGAATTTGAGAAGCAGAGTTTGAGAGACTCAGTTGGAACGGAGCTGAAAGACCAGGAGCTGCAGCTGGAGGAGAGCCTGCTGGGCTTGGAAGAGCAGCTCCAAGCTGTGGGGTGCCTTCGCCCTTCAGTGCCTGCTTGTTGGTGGGAATGTGCAGCAGCAGAAGAGCTAAATTGCTGTGTCCTTCTCTACTGAATGTCCTGGGACAAGTCACTGAGCTGAACAGACTTACCTGAAGTCCGAATTGGGTCTGAGACTCAGAGGAGTGGGATTAGAAATTCCTCTTGCAGAAAGCTCAATCAGTTTTTTCCCAAGCCATGTCAGTGTTGTTTTCTGTATGTTTTAGTGCCTCACATCAAACCAACAGAAGGACTCCATTGCCTCCTGGTGATGCTGGTGTTCTGGGCATCGGGGGCCCTGACGCCAACTGTTCCTTCCAAAACAGGCTCACTGCAGACGCCTCCTGAACTGGACAGTTCAGAGGAATTTGGTGTAGCTCAAGAAGGTACATGGGTTTCAGGAGCTAACACTGAAGTGGAAGAAGAGTGTGGAGAACTCAGTGATGCCAGCTGCTGAGGAAATGCAGAGAAATGTGGAGCAGGAAGAGCTGCTGCAGGCCATATGGGAAATTAAAGAGGCTATTGTTGGTGAAATCAGATGTGAAATTGTAAGTGGACTTTTGGCAGCAGTATCTACAAATAAAGCACCAAGATAGACGTCTAAGCAAGGCAGTCATTAAATGGAATCTTTAAATTGGCTGTGATCCTGTTAGCTGTTTAACATTGGAGTTATTGACCAATGTACACTGGTGGGGGTGATTTATTCTTCAGAAGCTACTTTAGAGTGGAATTTTTCTATAGCTATCTTTAAAAAAAACATATATAGAAACTTGGCTATTTCTTTTCTCAGCTACCAACACTGTAATGATTTGAAAAGCCTCATATTTATTCATATGTAAATATTTTTCCAATTGACTCCCTATGTATAATTAATTATAAAGCTTGAAGGTTTCTAGACATAACCAACATATAAATAATATATTACTTCAAACTAGCTTCTAACAACACTGACCTCCATGAGGTATTTACTGTGCAATAACTGATTCGTGCTTTGAGAACTTGAAACAACCAGTGATTTTCCCTCCACTGCTTTTAGTGTCACTTCTAAAAGAAAAACTGTTCTGTTGTTAAAATTGGTCTTAATTCTTGAGGAGGCCACTAATAGCAATAGCATAGAATTACATGAGGTTACCTACAACTACTTAATGTTTTTACACTGTAAGCCTTGTGGCTTTACACCCAAACAAATGTAATTTTATTACAGTTTATGAAGTATTTTTCTTTTGGAAATGTGTCTTTTGATAAACACCATGTATTTTTTTGCCTTGTCCAGACTTATTATGCTAAGGAGTTGTTTCCTCTCCTGTCTTGTAGACTAAATAGTTGAACATTGTCACAATAATTAGGTCTATGACTTGAATGGATAGAAATGATTAAGCTGGTTTTGTATTTTTCAAGGTGGAAGTAATTTAGATCTGTACACATAAATGATTTTAATTCAGTTCTAACAAGTGAAGACTGTTTTATGAAAGTAAAAAAATACTTTCCTCTTTGATTTTATATGTGTTGAATAAAAGTAACAACCTCATGTTGTAGGAATTATTCCTTTAGTGTTTATAATTTTCAATTCCTATTATATTTCTTTGTATGTGAAATTTTAATTAAGAATGGTTGAGATGTTAACACTGTTATTTGAAAGTATATCTCAAAGATGTATAAATGTTTGAAATATCACACAAAGGCTGGTTTCTAAAAAATTAAAACAATAAAGTATTTATTTTGCCTAAAAGAAGACACAATAAAATATAACAAATTGCTTTAATTCAAAATAGTAAATATCTTAAAAATATTTAGTTCATTATGTACCAATAGAATTGATACATATGTTAAAAAAGAAATAACATGCAATGAGCAATCTATAGCTTCATTAGTCCTGGTTATTACTTCTTAATCTTAGGCACACGAGAGTATTCACAATTATGTGGAGGGCTTAGAGCAAGCACAATAAGGGAATTTTCTTTATAATATTACCAAAAGTAGAATGTAATCTATCAGTTATTAACTATAAGCAAAATGAATTCTGTTCCTATTCTTGGTACTTTATTATTGAACTTAGAATTTTCTCCTTTTACCTTTTCTTTTAGAGTTCTAATGCTGTCTTTATTCCTGTACACTTTATTTATTTTATTTATTTCTCCCAAACTCTTTGTTTTCACATGGCTTTAAGCAGCATTTCTCTTTCTAGATGTTATTTCCTCAAATCTATTTCTTTATTTTTCAGTCCTCTGATTCATACTAGGAGCAAGCTTATAGAATTTTATCTTTTTTCTTTTATCTTTCCTGGTAAACTATTTCCTGTTTTATTAGTGAGAAACAAATTTTATGATCCTACTAACTATTACAAATTTCCTCAGGATAATTAGCATAATGACACTTTGGAATTTAGGATTTTCCAAACGTTCAATCTAAAATCATCTAGCAGTTGAAATAGAATTCCCTACTCTATTGTATTAATGTTTATATCCACTATTCATTGGGTCTAACCATGTTTTCTTAAACATATGTATTATATTAATATATTAATGAAGTTGAAAATACAATCCTTGGATTATATGTTAGAAAATTAGAATGATATTATAATCAAAACAGAACAGAAATAAACTGATCTGGACACCTAGATGCTTGACAGATATCAGAATCAATGATCATTTACCAGAATTAATTACTTTCCACTTGGCTGTGCTAATATGTTAGTTTGACATGGCCTTGGTTTTCCATGCACAGTTTAGAAATGATCAACCTAGAAATGATCAACCATTACAGTTTCAATAAAATTTAATTTCAATGTTCTCTTTTGAGATAGACTGGAAAACAATGACTTCTAATGCAATCTATGATGCATAACCAAACAATTGGAGATAATGAATATTTTAGTGTGACTCTATAATTTTATTTAATAAAAAATAGTGCCAATACTGAATGCGTATACAAACACGCACACACACACAAACACACACACACACATACACAAGCACACAGAGTCCACTTCTTTTTTTCAGGTTAGCAAGTTGACTTAGCCACCTTAAAATAAATGTTTAGTGTTGAAATATTACCTAATGTAAGTTACTATAAGTAGCCACTTTAGACTGATTGGCCCAACAGTAACAAAAAATATGTAAATGTTAGGAATGTTTACTTGATTAAATGGAAAAGTTAAATGTATAATAATATTTTGAAAGTACATCTCCTAGTGCTTTATATTTCACTTTAAAATACTTAGCTTTATTTAATCTTTTAAATAATTATATAAAATAATTTTACGTAGATGAGGAAACTGAAATTGAAGAAGCTGAAGTAGTTCCTTCAAGTAAGCGAGCAGTGGAGCTATGACTCAAGTTGATATATTAATGCTGCACTGAATGCCTCGTTCCATATTCCCTGTAATTGGGTGGAACATCCAGTGTAATTTTATTCCCAAAATTAGTGCCCATGAATATGTCACTACAACAGTTTATGAAGAGAAAAAGTTTATTCTGGCTCACACTTTGGGAAGTTTCCCAATGATGGCAGCACATCATGGCAGGGGCATATGCAAGAGCAAAACCACTGACCTCACAAATGTAGAACAAAAGCACGAGAAAGTAAAAGAGACAGAGTTGCACCATATCATCTCCTCAAGGACATACCCCAAGGACCTAAAGACCTTGCAGTACATCCCACCTGTTAGATGTTCTGCTCTCTCCAAGTAGTACCTGCTGGGGACCAAGTTTCCAAATGTGGGCCTTTGTTGGACATTTAAGATCCAAACAATAGAAAGGTGTTTCCATTTCTTTGGGACATTTTGGAAATTTGTTAAGGTGACATTCACTGTCCTGATGACTAGTACTTAGTGGGCTTTAATAAGGGTACCATATACTTTTAATGCCCAACCATTTTAATACATTGTGTTCTCTTTCTGATTGACTACAGGATAATAGATGTACATGAAATATCTGCTTTGACTTTTTGAGCAAAGAAACAAACTTCTTTTATAGATAAAATTTTAATTCATTAGGTATTCATTTATTTATTTATATTAATTTATTCTTAAACTTAATTTATAAATAAATGCAGAATGATTTTTACACAGTTTAAACATAAGTTTCCAGGAATGCCACTATTGTCAAAACTAGGAAAAAACTGTATTTTTAAATTCTTTAACTGGAGTTATTTCTCATTTTAGAAAGCATGATTCTCAGCAATGATGCTCATATTTTGACAACACGCCCAGGTCATCCTGTATCTGGAGCCGTCACATTGGCAGTGATTGCACTCAAAGGTGCAGTATTCTACTAATATTATTTAGTTATGCCCATACATTTATATTGAATTACATTTAAATAAATATATCACCTCAGGCAGGGAATTTAGCTCAGTGGCACCATGCCTGCCTTACAAGTGCAACATTCTCAATTCAATCCCTGGTACAAATATATAT
>NW_022900948.1:1367092-1400500 GCF_012274545.1 Fukomys damarensis
ATACACACACACACACACACACGCACACACACACATATACATACATACATATATATATACACACAATATATATATATATGTACACACACATATATATATACATATATACCACTTTATATGATGATAACTCTGCTTTTTAAAAGGAAAATTTGTATGGGTAAGTTGGTTATATTATCTATGAACCTTATTTTAGGAGAGCAAAAGAGCATTAAAATATTTCTTAGATAATGAACATTGAGGAAGGGTTGAGATCCATAGCTCATAACAGCTCATAACATTTTGATATTGAGAGAAAATTTAGCAGTCAGCCAGGTATAGCATACTGAACACTATACTAAGTTTTGAAGGCTTGAGTTCTAATGCAAGTTCTGGAATAGTCACATTACTTTAGCAAATTATAGTTTCCTTGTATGTAAATTCAAAAAGCCGAGGATGATTATGATTATTGCTCCTTGGCCTTTTGGCTAAGAACAAGTGTAGTCTAGGATGATTTACAGTGGAAGGAATGTTCTCTCTCTCTCTCTCTCTCTCTCTCTCTCTCTAAACCAAGATAAATATCTAGAAAATACAGGAAAATGGAACATTTGTGATGGAGCCTGTATAAATCTGGGATCATGATGGGTATAGATATTTCTAGAATTGTATATTTGATTTTTGGAAGCAAAGTAACGAGACAATCTCTGTTATTTTTTGCCAGTTCCAATCAACATATAGAGAATTGTATCTAAATTTAGGATTTTGCTGTAGAAACAGACTGGGGATAAGTAACTCATCAAGTAATATTTAATTTATATATTTAATACGATAATCATTCTAATTTATATCCTCCGGGTATCACTTATCTGGAGTAATTTTGGATATTTAAGTTTACTTAAAATTTTTCATGCTACATAAAGGTGTTGTTTTGTCCCCTAAACTCATAAGGCAAAATAAACCCCCTTTATAAAGTAGCCTGCCTCTGGTGCTTTGGTAAAATAAGAAAAATCATCTATTGCAAATGTTTTAATAAGGTCTCTGTATGGAATCTAAGAAGAACTACATTGATCTAGTTTGAATTAGTAATCAGACTGCACTGATTTGATTAAGAACCCAAAAGAGTTACTGGAATTTATAGAGTTCCATTATTTAGCCTTTATCTTTCTTGTCACCACTTATTCTGTGAGCTGGTCATTCCGATTATAGAAATTCCTGATTGGCTCGCCATATAATGATGCCGTAACACTAAGACTCTGAAACCATTAACCATTCTTTACTAAGTATGTTCTAGTTCTATTTTACACATTTTAAAAAGATGAAACTAAGAAATACTCAAAGATTACAACTTTGTTGATAAGAACAAGGCCAAAGGAATAATATTAACTGAATCTTATTAGCATGTAATAAGCTCATTGTGTAATAATAGTAGTTCATCCCCTATTTCAAAACTTGGTGTTCTTCCAAATAAAGTACAGAGTCCTTAGGGCACGAATGATCCATATTCTACAAATCGAGTCTGAGCCAGTGCTGGCCACTGATTTTCTTTAACCTTTAATCCTTTTTCTCAGTTTAGCTCATTGTCCCTGATACGTCCTTCACAAAACAAAAATATCTAAATTTTCGAAGGAGGAAGCATTTTTATTTCTCCCTCAGCATTTATATTCTTTGTTATTATTTTTGTTTCCTCTTCTTCTTTTTTTCTTTTTTGGTGCTGGGGATGGAAGTCAGAGCCTCACACTTGTTGAGCTGGTGTGGAAGTACTGAGCTACATCCCCAGCCCTTTTTTGTTTATTTTTTAGATATACACTATATATGCTTTTTTATCAGACATTATTATGAGATAGGAGTCCAGCTATGGATGTACCTGCATCATTCATCCAGGATGCTCCTCAGCCTCCCTACAAGTCATGACATAAATATGGGTTGAGCAGAACTACTCAACATCACTTAGCGGATACCCCCACATCTCAGATATGAATTGAGCCATGCCCGCTTCTGCACCCTTACTTTAGTCCACATAACGACTCATCATGGTAAAATGAAGCAAGGGTTAAAATAACTGAATTTTTTACCACGCTTTCTGGCTTTGTAAGCTTAAATGATTCTTCTTGTCTCTGTGACCTTTAATTTTTCATCTGCAAGATTTCCAAGGTTTGCAGCAGATTATCTGTGAAGTGTCTCCATAGAGCATCATTCAGGTATAAGCTCCCTGACCACAGGAATATGTTTTCTGTGCATCGTTCTCAACCCTCACTGTCTCAGGCCCTTGCATGGTGGAATGATCAAAATCTATAGTCTTCAGTGTGAATTCTCGTCAGATTCTCACTGATTTCTGTGACTTCCAGCGAGTACCTTAATTTGTTTAACTGTAAAAGAATGATCTTGAAGGTATTTCACATTATTCTTTACATGTCCAGATAAGAAAAATATTTTGAGATTTTTTTTTTTGTTTAGCCTCTCTCTTGTTGAAAGATATCCTCAGAGGAGAGCCCCACTATTTTTTGCCACTGTTAGAGCGAATGGGAGAGAAACTTTAAATTCTGAGCATGAATTATGTTTGCCTACCAAATCTTTATCTTTCTTATTCTGATTCTTTTCCCTGGATCTCTCTATGATGTTTTGCATTACATTTATGATTTCTGGTATGATTGATTGTATTTTCAGTGGCTGAATACTTTTCTGGAAGCTGCGGTTATCTCTTGGAAAATTACACTAATTGAATTTGAAGACACTGATGTGCATTCTCAAGTAAGAATCTGGCTATTAAGAGTTTCATCTAGGTCAAGCCTTATGAATAAAGTGATGATTTTTTTCCCTCTGAAGTCAGTAAGTAAAATTCATCAGTGGCCTTACATTGCCTTCACACTTCTTCAGCTCAGCCAACCCCTATGAGTCAAGTAGCATTTTATCCACTTATTGCTAATGTTTTGTGGTACTTGGCAATCCACTTATTAAAGGCAGAAGACTGGAACATAAAGTAATTTGAGAACAATTTCTGAGATCACTGAAAAACTAGAGAAAAATGATCTTTAAATGTATTCCTCAGAAATTGTGGCTGAACATATGTTTATTATAATTTCGTTTGTGCATAAAATAATGAAAAGTTTTCAAAAGGCCCTCGCATCAAAAGCAATTTCAAAATAGCAAAATGATGTGTTACCTTTTTATTTATTAACCCATTCATTCAACAATATTAAACATCTAACCTGTGCAGGACACAAGCACTGCATAGTATAATAGAAAGCATCTGGGCATTTGTAGGCAGGCATACCTAGATTTGAATTGTCTTTTGTTACTTATTAGGTGAGTGGCAACAGATAAAGGAAATAACATTTAAACACAGGAGTTTTTGTTTGATTTGGTTTTTGTCAACAAGAATTGGAAAAATAAACCAAATATTGGAATTCAATGCAATTAAAGGCTAATTATATTAGGTAAGAAGTTGATGTATACCTCATCACACAGCATCAAGATTTTAAGAATTACTAGATTAACACGAATGGTGCCTGGCTTATAATAGGTGTTTGTACATGTCAGTCTTTTTTCATTAGTGCCAGATAACCTAAAAATGTAGATTTATCTCAAATCGCAGAGAATTTTGAATTATATGGGACTTATATTATTAATTGTACCCTACAACAGGGACTTAGTAAACATTTGCAGGAATCACTGAAAGTAGAAGAAATCTGTGGAAGATGCCATAGATAGAGATCTTGCATTAGATAGGAAGTTGCTTTAGGTGATTTTTATGCAAAATATTTTTGCAAATCCAGGGCACAGGGATAGATATCATTACAATATGAAGTATAATTTTTTTTTGAGAAAGCCATAAGCAAAATCAGGAGCTTTCTTCAGCCTCATTATAACTATGGGAAGGTGATTTGGGCTAGAACATAGATTCCCAGTGGATAGAACGACAGCTGAAGAAAATTATTCCTATCCTGATTTATATTATTGCAAAGAAGACAGTAATGGACTGAGGATACACATGACCTACACTGTAATAAAAATAGCTTCTGGCTAGAAAAAGTGAATCTTGAACCAAAAGAACTAGATTGTATTCTACTGAGCAAGAAGTCTTCAAGACTACAAGAGGTGGGAGAGAGAGCCCCAAAGACTGTCCTCTAAATAGAGGGATCAACTGCCTGCTAAATGATGTCACTTCTGCTCTGAAATTCCTGCAGAGACCTTGATGCTGATAGGACTTAGATCTTTTGCTGTTTAGAAATAGCCTCAAATGCGTTTCTTCTAGTCATTCTGTTAATGATGGAGTGAAAAACATTAACTACTGTGAAGAAACACTTTTTATGGAGAGTTTTTGACATAACGAGTTTAGACAAAAAAAAGTAAAGAGTTTTTAGGAAGCTACTAAGTGTATATCAAAGCGATATTAGTAATACTGGGAAGAAATCTACAGGAGGATATTAAAAATCTGTATTTTGAAAATTCAATATGTTTTAAAACAGAAATAAATACAAAAGGATAGAGATAAAGAACAAACTAATGTTGACTACATTGAGGGAAGATATGCTTTGGTCTGGGGTTCCTTTAAAAATACGATAAAAGGAAAAAATGAAAACAGTTTTAGTAAATAGGGAAGGGTGAAAGGGTTGAAGGGAGGGCAGGGGAATGGGGAAAAAATAAGAACCAAGATATATCATGTAAAGGTACAATTTCCAATGATGAATGTATACCTAAATTGTATACCTACCGCCAAATGGTGATTACCTCCTCCTGGAACTGTTCTACCACCCGTGGTTCTACCACCCGTGGGGGTCCTGGCTGAGCCCGGGAAGGCCAGGAAGGAACGGAGGTCAGTTTAGGGGGCTAGTACTTTCTTACTGGAGAGCCAGACCGGCCCTGCCCTGCCCAGGGCCACTCCTGGAAGCATTGTACTAACAGCGCAGATTCAACCTCAACCCACTTCCGCCCTTGTACCACACAGTTTTCCCATATTTTGACTGGAGGGCAAAACTTTAATATTTTTCATATTTTTGAAAATCACCCCATCTCCTGCCCCGTGGCAGCCTGCTTTCTAAATGAAATGGACTTCCCTAGGCCAAGGGAGATGAGGTTTTGGTTCATTTTCTAAAAATCGACCCTATTCTGTCCGTTTCAGCTTCTCCTTATCCCCTGTAAATAGACCATGCCATCTTCACTATTTTTGGCCCCTCCCAGCTCCCTACCGGCCCTCCTGTCTTCCTGGCCCACAGCGACCTGCTCTGCCCTTGGAGGACATACATATATATGTATGTATTGCTCCCGGTTTTGTACAACCATGCCCTCTGTCAGGCCCTCCCCATAAAAGCAGTCCCAGAGGATAAATAAATAAATAACATACCTAAAATCTACCAATAAACTTAACGAATAAAAAAATATAGAGAGTACTATCTTAGAAAGATGGTTAGGAGTATTTATAAACCTTCTGGTTCTGACTCCTTGGTTTACCTATTTTGAATTAAGCTATTTTATTAGCTGATAGTCTGATTGGGGGTAAAACACAAAACATGACTTGGATGCTAATAGAGTTTTTTGTGTGTGGGTTGGATCTATCTTAAGTTCTACCCAATTACATTGCTAGTGCAAATCCAAAGAAAATAGATTTGTTCTGCATTTTCACATGATAGATTCAGGATAATCTTGGACATCGTTTGTTTCTCTTGGCTAGCTAAAGCTAAGCAAAACCCAAATTTTTACTGTCAGACAATTTTTCTCTTAATTATAAGTGCTTGTATGGAAAGTTAATTTGTGTGGGTTTAATTTATTTACATATATTTACATTTGACTCATTAAAATGTTCCTTCCAAGAGTTGTTTGCAACTGTTTGAGCATTTTAAGTCTTGTTGAAAAATGAAAATATTCCTTTTGCCAATTGAGAATAAATTTAGAAAACCCAAAGTTTGGGTTGTAGCTTACAAGTTTCTAAATATGTAAAATGAGTTTGTGCTGTCCAACAGTACCCAGCCACCAAATGAAAACAGAGCTCCAAACTAGGCAATCAGTTCTTTCTGTCATATTTGTACCATTCTACATGCATGCACGTCAAACCTTTATGAAACTGACAATTTCAAGATGCAAACATCTCCGTTGCAGAGAAATATGCAAAAAAAAAATGCAGAATACGTCCTGAATTTCACCTTCACATCTGTTGAAAATCCAGTTAACAAGCATTATTAAATACCTACCTTTTACAAGACAAGGTGAATACTCTGAAGTAACCAAAGGTAACTACTCTAAAGTTGCCAAACATTGTCTCAGTCACTAACGTTGCCCTTTAAAATCTTATTGTCAACTAAAACATCAAAGTCTTACCTGTTAGATGCTGCCAAATTAGATGAATCTATTCCCCAAATAGTCTGTATTAATTTCTAGCATTCCTGCTGTGAGTTAATGGCAGTTGACATTTGTCAAACTGTTACTTATCACTAGGCACACTGCTAAATGATATTATATGCTTTATCCCATTCAAATACAGGGCTATCATTTGTGATAGACTGTATATACCTATTTAACAGACCAAAGAAGATATTTTGAGATTGTACATTTCCAAGGTTTGGCTGACTTGAAGACTTAACTCATTATTATTGACTTCTTTCAAGTAATTGCATAAAATATTTTAAGACGTAAAATCTAGATGTTAGAGGAAGGTAGGTAACAACTTTTTATGTCTTATCTAATACATTGTGGCTTTTTAATAGGAAAAAGAATGTGATAAAAGAATCCCTGTAAAAATATGAAGAAAAAAATATTTTTCAGTTAGAGAAGAACAGAGGCTATGAGTTCATGAAACCAAGTATTTAGAAAAAGAAAAGATAAGGTTTAATTGCTTTGATTAGAATGTCTTAATCTCATGCTGTTGGATGATTTCAGGCTACACCCAAAGAGGTTTTTGCCAATTAAATTAAATTAATCTTTTTTATTCTGGCCACTTGATAATGGCCAGTGAGGAAGTCCAAATAATTAAGAGAGCTTTGCTTATACCTAAACCCTCACGTAAAGCATAAATCACCTCATTGCCTCACTGAAGAGTGAACATTATGATCTGGAAAAAAATCAATACTGTTAAATTTATTATGTACCTTTTTGCTTCAAACTGGATTGAACAGAAAAGCTGATTGTTTTCACCCACATTGTTGACTTCTAAATCAAGATGATTTAGGCTTTAGGACTTAGATCGCTAAACAGAATTTGAAATTGGCCCCAGGGAATGAGAAAAAGCTGTCACTTTCCACTGGTATAAAAGAAATAGTGTTAGCAACATTCTTCTTAAGAGACTCAAATAATTCAGCTGCCCTAAATGTTTCGATTTTTTCAGTTGCATTCATTTTCTACTCAATACTGATGTTTTAAAAAAATAAATTCATGATTCTAAGTTCAAAGAAGATCTGCAATCTGTAGTCATGTTGATATTTTTTGATTTCACTAGATTTTCTCTTGTTTTAATCTTCATGTATAATATTATAGAAGTAAAAAACACATTACATATCGATCTATGCTTACTTAAATGGAATTACTGTAACATTTTAAAATCACTTGAAAGAAAATTTATTTCATAATAACAGAAACAGATACCTGCCTGGATAACATTTATCAGTGGTTCTGAATCATTTTTATCACTCAATCATTTTATTTTTATTGAAAAACCAGAATGCTCAATTTTTAAAAGGTATAAAATATAAATTTCAATAAAAGGAAAATAGAGAAACATCTTAAGAAATTACGGTTTTGCTTTAGACCTGACTTGACTAAACATACAATTTAGAGTGAGTAATAAAAAATATAATTTTTCCATAATTACCGGAGTACAAATTATTTGCTACTAAAATACTGTTAAGTATTCTCTCCCATCTCAATCAGAACTGGTAGATTAATGCTGTGGCAGTAAATAATCTCCTGTTTTCAAGGTTTAAGCAATGCAGTTTAACCCTTTACTCATCCTAGCTTCTTCCTACTATGGGCTTGTAGGTGGACTTGTTTGCATTCTCCCAGGGACCCAGACTCATGGAGTGTTATCTCTTTGTAAGTGTTGGTCCTGAAGCCAGAGGGGAGAAAAGCAGTTTTGTAGTAGTGATTAAATTATTGCTCTCCACCTCATGAATTACTTCCATTCACAACGCATTAGTGGAAACTCATAGTCCCTCTCTCCACCCCTATACACTAGGCCAAGGGAACTGGGAGGTAATCGTACAAATGACCAAGCAGAGAGAGAAATGTGTGGATGTAGAAGCTTGTGACCATGGCCCTCATGACTAACACTTTTCTTGCTACAAAATAACTGATTCATTTTCTTTCTTACACATGAAAATTGCTGCTTCTGGAAGAGAGATATGTTATTTTGTTTGTTTGTTTGTTTTGGTACCGGAGATTGAACTCAGGTCCTTGAGCTTGCTAGGCAGGCCACTGAACCACTGAGCTAAATCCCCGGCCCTTAGAGAGATATGTTAGAAAATCCACTCACTCCTAACTCAAAATTTGCAATGATTAGTTGATGCATGGTAAGTCTCTCATGGCTCCTGTCAATCTAGAATCCTAGGACCTAGATAGAAAAGTTTTCTATTTTGAGAAAAACCAATACACAATTGAAGAATCAAATAAGTACTTTTAAAGAAAAAGATTGGAAGCACACAGAATTTACAGTTCTGATAAGTATAAAAATCCCACCATTGTATTCCTAAAATGTACCAATAAATTTAATAAAGATAAAAAATCTTTAAGATATTCTATCCTGGGGATGAAGAATGCTGTACTGTTAAGTCATTAATCCCTCCCAAGTTCAAGATGCTCGATGACTCTTATCTTCACATCCTTATGATTTCCTTTTTTCTTCCTATTATCCCACTTGGTGGTCTTAGCAAGAGCAATAGAAAATGTGCACTTACTGGTGACTGAGCTTAGTACCTCACACTGTTTTCTGCTTGTAGAATTTTAGAAACCCATGAGCCATTTTAGATTTTAAGAAGTTTCACTGTAGACTCCGTCAGTCCAAATTGATGATCCTTTTAGCAGAATAACTCACTCAGAAATAAATTGTTTTTTCTATTAAATTCCAGTCAGAAAAATGCCAATATACAAAAGTATGGTCCTCTTTGTAACATCTATTTACTTTTCTTTGCAACTTAATTTCAGGTATTGTGAGCTTGAGCTTTTGGAAGGAGAACCACATTTCTGAGGCTCACTATGTAAAATGCTAGAATTTCCCCAATTCCACATTAATTCATTTAACCTGCTAATTCTTTCCAAAGTATAAAAAGTGGCTGTGATGATCACACTCTTGGTTTGACCCTTGCCATAGGTTGAGGATTGCTGTGGCTTTGTCGCCCAACACATTTTAAAAATGCATATTTATTTTTCTTCCACAAACATTTTCCCTGGTGTTTTAGATTTCAGATTTTAGACTTGTGTATTGCTTTTCATTACTCTTTATGAACAGGTCAAACTCTTTTTTGCCTAATCTTTCTTGTGATAGCCTGTCAAATGCTATCTGAGAATGTATCTACCACACACTACCAATCCTTTGTTTTTCCAATAAAACTACAAGTCCATTGAATTCATTATCTGCTTTTCACATTGCCACATGTGACATTTGTACCAAATATTGTACTTCTGAATAAAATTAACGATCCTCTTTTTACCCTTTCTTGCCACATAGCCATTCCTTTGAGGTTTTTTTAGAACAGCACTGCCTTTCTAGGTAATGCTTTTATCAGTAAGGAAGACTTGGTTATTTTGCTATAAGAATCAATCCCCAAATCTCAGTCCTTTAAACAATCAGTCCTTCCACATCCGTTTATCATGAGTCTTATGGGAGTGTTTCCTCATTTGATGAAGTAGTCACTATCTCAGTTGCTGATCTCTGTGCTTATAGGGACAAAAAAGGAGTTCTCCAGCACTACCAGCAATTAGTGTTCAGCATAGGAGGGGTGGAATAAAAAGAGCATCTGATTGCAAGGGAAATTTCACCCCGTTCTCTGAAGAATAGAGAAGAGAAATGTTGGAGACATTCATACTTTTTTCTCTTGTATCTAATATTAAACTTTTTAGTAAATCCTATTGAATTTTGGTTTTAAAAATATCTTGAATTTGTCCATTTTTTTGAGATTTCTTTCACTATCATCCTGGTGCTATACTGCTTCAATAGCTTCCTGACCTTTTCTTCAGAACATTATTATATGATTTTCCTGGTTAAAGAAAATCACTTCAATTAATTGGATAAACTTTGAGCGATTCTTAGATGTAGGGGTTTACTACAGCCACTGGGTAACACTGATGTTAGAGAAAGGAAAGAAGGCCAGGTACCAAAATGAAGAACACAAAGACCCTAAGCGTAACTAGATTGTAGGAATGTGTAAAAAAATGTGAGAGTTGGAAAAAAATACAAATATTAAGGAACATTTGAAGTCATTTACTACATATGGTTGTGAATGACTTTCAGATTAAAAAAACTACGTTTTATTATTTTGACGTTTCTTATTAAATAGCTGGAAAATGTAATGGTCGAAGCATGTTGCCATTGATAAGTACACTATATTGTGAGATCTTCTAGTATAATACTAGAAGAAACAATGGGAAGAGAAAAAGGAAGGTCAAGAAATGACTTAAATTAGAGGAAATGCAGCTAGCGTTTTTCATATAGGATATGCTGGGAGAGGGATGGGAAATGGGGACAGACTTGCATCAGGCCAGAGGCAAGTTAGAAGAAATTAAAATATGGTAGAAAAGGTATGTCATGGAGAAATGCATTTATCTATTATATCTTTATAGGCAAGTGGTTATTCGCATTATGTGATAATTGGTCAGTCTAAGGAAGCACAGTTTTGGAGAACTAGAGGCATGATTTGTGACCTGCCTGGTAGGGTAAAGGCAAGACAGGGTGGGGAATTCAGCTGAATTCTACTGTCAACAAGGCCTTTGAGCCAAGTATTCTCAGTCACACTAGAAACAGAACATAGCATGACAAGGTTGTCACTTCCCTCTGTCTGTTGTTTTTGAGTGTACGTTAACAATAGCGGCCTAGTTCATGACTGGCTACAAGGGCAAACAGGGCCAAGTCTGCAAACTAAAAGGAAAGAACTGGAGCACTTGAGAAAGCAGTAATGGACACAATGTTCGGGCCCACATTATATAATGAATTGGTGAGATCAAAGGAAGAAAAAGTTTAATTTCTGTGGCTATAATTTACTTGGGCACTTTCTAATGTACCATGCCTTTCAGTGACATTTAAAGAACAGAGTGAACAAACACAGCAAAAGAAAAGGCAACACAGAAATTATTAATTTGCTTAACTTCTTCATAACATGTTCTGATTATCTTAAGTACAAGGGAACTGAGTCTCCTTGGGTTTCTGTGCTTTGCTTCAGGCAGGTAACATCACAGAAAAGACTATATGCCTGGCTCTCCTGGCTGCCAAGACAGCACACCCACCTACTGTGCTGCCTCTCCCACTTTTAATTAAATGCACATATGTTCTTGTTTTGCTTTTGTTCCTTCTGTAGAACTCATCATCCCCATATTTAGATGGTATTTGTTACTTTGAAATGTCTGTAGAATGGTAGAGCTTTAAAATATTCTCTTAGAGCTCAAGCATATATATTTGAGTTCCAACCCACTTGGGGAAGGTGTTTATGAATTCTGGTGCATATTTCTCAATCGGAGAGAACAATACTGGTAGTTTTGAACAGAGAGGAAGGAAATTTGCCGATAATGAGTGAGTGATACTGAAGTAACACTGCTTTCTCTTTCTACATCTTGTTCTATTACTGGTGAAGCAGAAGTAAGTTTTCTCATTGTTTAACTGAAGAAAGAATGCTTAGTACTAAAAAAAAAAAATTCATCTCCCTCTTACTTTCTTTTAGTTTGCTTTAACATACTCTTTGAATGCAGACTTTAATCCTTCTATCAGGTCAGAAAAAACCCCAGGATGTACCCCTGAGGTGAAGACATGTGGGAGGCACAAAAGGGAACAGCATTTGATCAGTCACTGTGACCGAAAGGATAAAATGGGTCCAGAGGGAAGAAATGAAAAGACCATAGTGTCCTTGGGCCCAAGGTAGAAAAAGAGATCTTCCCATGCCTTACTTCCCGAATATGATATTCTAATGCCTTCTTAGTTCTATATTTCAAAGGATATAAAATAAGAAAGACAGAGAGTTGTCAAATCCTTACACACTAAGTTTCCTTTTAAGAAAAAAGTTTATGCAAAACATGTAACACTAATCTTAGTACACTATTGATATTTATTAAATTTTATAATATATATTTCTTTATAATCATTACTCGGGTTTAACTTTCCCACTAATGTTAGTGCTGCTTCTTTTTTGATAGAAACTTCAAAAAGGTAGAAAATGTGTAAGCAACATTGATTGCTTCAGCAGTTGTGTGTATTCCTATTCAGACATTATTTCTAAAACTTTACATTTTCCTTTGCTGTATGAGATGAGCTGGTCATGGCTGCCTCAGAGTTACCTTAATATAAGTTAAATCTAGCAGGTGCAATACTGATTCAGATATGCTGATGCCTAGATTAAAATTTGAGTTGTACTAATTAAGAATTTCATTAGCAAATTACTGAAGCTAAGTCAAGCTAGTTTTCAAAAACTGGAAAGCTTCTAGAAGCTTCCTGAAATATCTCTTGGAATTAAAAAAGTTGTGGAAGCAATCCTCAGGAAAGTAGGGACTCTGGAAACAATGGCTGAAAGAGTAAGTAATCTTCGATTTTAAACTGCTATAATGTCCCCCTTCAGTCAGCCTTAAGTCAAAATCTCATTTGTGAATCATGTTATCATAACTTGGATTATATACCTGGCAGGAAACTGTAGGCAATCCTAGTTTAATCCTGTGGTTTTAAGGTTAGGCAGGCACTTCAAAAGTCATCATAAGTCTTTAAAAAGAAATGGTGCTGAAAAAACTGGATTTCAACATGCCAAAAATTAAACATAGACCTATATATCTCACCAATTTTATCTAAACTAAAATTGAAATGGACTAAAGATCTAATATTAAAACAGAAATACTAAACCAGCTGGAAGAGAGGTTAGGTAGACTCTTGAAGACACTCGTGTAGGAAAAGATTTTATGAACAAAACCTCAGTTGCCCATGAACTATCTAGCACAAACAATCAACAAGTGGGATCTCTTCTTATTAAAAGCCTTTGCACAGCAAGAGGAACCACCAGCAGTGTGAAGAGACAACCCACAATGTGGGAAAATGTTTTCATTACCTGTTCCTCAGACAAAGGTTTACTATCAAGAATATATGAAGAACTTAAGAAAAATCAGACCACCCAAATATAAAGACCCAATTGAAAAATGGGCATCTGAAATGAACAGACATTTCTACAACAAAGTAGTATAAATAGCAAGTAAACATATGAAAAAATGTTCAGCATCACTGGTCATTTGAGAATTTCAAGTGAAAACACCTCACCCCAGAAGGAATGGCTGCTTTCATGAAATCAACCAATAACAAATGCTTGCAGGGCTGTGGGGAAAGAGGAACCCTACTCCACTGCTGGGGGATCCAGACTGGTGCAACCACTGTGGAAATCAGTATGGAGATACCTCAAAGAACTGGGATTGGAAGTCCCATTAGATCCAGCTGTTCCCCTACTGGGTATTTTCCCAAAAGAATTAAAAGAAACATACCACAGTGATATATTGTACACATATTCACAGCAGCACAATTTGTAATATCTAAAACTTGGAAACAGCCCATTTGCCTGTCAACTGGAGACTAGATAAAGAAAATTTTTAAAAAAAAATAAAATGGAGTACTACTCAGCCATAAAAATGACATATTAGAGACATTTACAGCTAAATGTCTGTACATTGAGGCAATACTCTTAAGTGAAATAAATAAGACACATGTTTAAATATAGAATAATTTGTTTAATGTGAGAAACTGACAGTGTAAATAAAGACCAAAAGCTATAATAGATAATGTGAAATAGGAAGAAAAGGTGCAAAGGGGAAGGGGAAATGGGAGGGGTAGAAGAAAGGAAAGAAGGAAAGGAAATTAATATGAGAAAATGAAAAAAATGGAAACAAAGTCTTTGTAGATAGGGAGGGATGGAGGGGTTGAGGGGAAGGCAGGGGAATGGGGAAAAATAAAAACCAAGATGTATTCTGTAAAGGTACACATTTCCAATAATGAACGTCATTATATTGTATACTTTAAATGTACCAATAAAATTAATTAAAAATGAAAAGGGTTATTTGAAAATTACTTAACAAGTTAACTATAAAGACAGCAAATTATTAATGAATTCTTTTGCCCTGTATGAAGAATAGTGGCAAATTCCTCTGAATGCTTAAATTCAAGAAGATCCTTATTTCTTTTGATTGCATGGCTGTTTTTTTCTAATAGATAATAAGAGTAATGTACCACATTTGTGTTAATCATCAATAATTTATAGAGAAAAACTTTTATTTTGGCTTACAACTTCGGAGGTTTTATTTCAAGAATGGTTGGTGCCATTGCTTTTGAACCAGTGGTGAGACAGTACATCATAGAAAGGAATATATATTGGAACAAACAGATTCACTTCATGGTGGGGAATCAAAAAAGAGGAAAGGGAGTGCATGAGTCCCACTCTCTCCTCCAAGGGCACAATTCAAATTACCCCAGTCACCCAAAGATCTCCCACTAGTTTCCATCTCTTGAGGTTTCCACCCTCTGCCTCCAGCACTATGGTCCAAGATGCCTTTGAGGGACACTCAGGAAGCAAACTATGGCAACATCTCATAAATCTCTTTGCCCTTTTGTTCAGAGCTCAGGAGAAAATGTTATTCTCCCATTTTACTGTAGTTATCCCTAACCAGAATTTTTAACAATTCCACATTACTTTTCTCTACTATTGTTTTTTCCCCTAATGATAATTAGTTTTACTATTATCATCCTCATTGTTTAAGGTGTCTTGAATATTGTTTGGAGTAGACGTCATCTAAATAATAATCATGGAAAAATAACATTTTAAGAAATTAATATCCTACAGATTTATAGAGATGATAAATTAATATTTATTTACCAATAACTTTGTTACCTGTAAAAACCCAGCCAAATTTGAACATCAATCCTAGCCTTATTACTGGCCCCCAATCATTGTATTTCTTCTATTCTCTAGTCTTTATTAACTTTTTTTGGTTCTATTAATTGAGCTGTTATTAAGTTTCAGCTGTCATTTTTCATTTTGTTTTGGGTTTTGAAATAGAGCATATTGGTCCTGAGAATGGATTATGCAGTTAGTATGGTTTAAAGTCAACTTTTTCTTTTGATATGTTGTAGTTATTTCAGCTGGGAAATTTACCTAAATTGAAGTTTATATATTTTTAATCATGAGATTTTAATATCTACTTAATGAAGTTGTCATATAATTGAAGCAAAATGTTTTATATACAGTTCTTCGTATGGCATAATTAGAAGCTAAGTAAAAGTCATTATTATGATGATGATACTGATTTAATTACTTTTTTCAGGTTAATTAATTTCCAATTATTTTGATTTCTAAGGTTTTATTGGTTTTGTTATCAATTATTGGTTAATCTATCTCTCCATGTTTTCTTGAGCTGCTCCATGCTCTCTGAGTTTTGATTTAAAATTTCTTGTTATATGTTCCCATTAAATTCTGTACTTTTATTTATTATATTTAACAACTTTTCATCATACACTTTTATAATATTATCATGTGTTTATCTTCTCAGGCAAATGTAGATTATAGAGGAGAAGGATCACGTCTTCTGTGTTCTCTCTATCATCACTAACACATAGCATAATTCTTGCAGTGCACCTGGAATTGATAAATGTTTATTGATTAAAATTGTGTTTTTCTATTACTTTTTTGTTCTACAGCTTGCACATGACTTCTGGTCTTATCTTTCCTTGGATAGTTTTATGGCTTTTCCTCCTTTCCTGCTTCTTCTATTTTCTTTATGTATTATAGTTGTATTCCTTTGTTCTGAAGATGTTGGTCATTACTACAAATTTTTGCTTAAGTGGGCTCACAGGTAACCCTGTTATTAGGGGAGGAAAGGATGACTTTCCACATTACCACCAGCACGATGTTAATTTCAAAGAAATAAACACAAACATTTTTTCTAGAGTGTTTATTCTTTTGTCCCTGTATAAATTTTTCCACGTAGCAGCCCAAGAAGAAGCACATTCAAGACAATAGGCTGAGTCAAGACTGCTGTCTCAGCAGTCTCACTTCTAACCCTTTATTGCCCACTAGATGAGTTACTGGGGCACATTATCATCTTAACTGCCTTTTCATGGTAATGATCATGTCCTACAAATTGAGGAGAAAGAAGTTGGCTGTTAATTCCTAGGAGATTATAGAGCCACTAACTGCCATTATTAGTTCCAGGATGATAGCCAATAATGCAACTTCACTTGAGCTCCATTATGTGCAATCTTCAGAGCTCAAAGAATCACCTGAATCTCCAAACCGTTATATTTAACTTAGTCCATGGCTACAATGATAAAAAGCACAGCTAGGATCAGCTAACAGATACCTAATTTGGGAGATAATTGTCTATTTATTAAAACATCCTTTTAGAAAATAAGTCAAAAGGATTTCTAAAAGTTAATAAATGGTAGGAAAACAAATACTATTCCTTTTCTTCTACTACTTCATAAGACATTTCTACATAAGCAAGGATGTAGAAGCTTTAGAACACTGTCCAATTAACTTCAGATCCTTCATGCTTAGTCTTTCATGCACTATGCAGAGATTTCTGTTTATTGCATGGATTGTATCAAGCTCTCTTCATATGAAGCATCAGTGTGAATATGAGTGATGTTTATGATGTCAATCAGCATCTTTGAGTTATTCTGATTAAAGATTTTTACTCCAGTTTAGACTAAATGACCCTAAACCCTATGTGTATGAAATAAATTCATTAACTCTGCAGAAGGGGAAATGTGTGCACATTAAAAATCCAGGCTCTTAATAGAATCTTCTAAGTTTTTTTTCATGTATATAATTGAGTATATGGCAAAGAAAATGATATAAAATTAGATATCTCTACTTAGGCATTTTCTAGGTAAGAGTGGCTCCTCAATATTTATATTAGCATACTATGGTTAAGATTAGATGAAATAGTCTTCACAAAGATTTTCAGAATTTAGAAATTCAGAACAAGAAAGAAAGGTGGAAAAGAGAGAAGAAAACAATTTATGAGTTAGGCCAGGGGCTAAGTTTTGCAGAGATTTTGAGAGCTCTGATGCATAGCAGCAATAGTGGTATGAAATGGAAATTAATTGGAGACAAAAAAGACATTTTAAAGAGCCATCTCTATGGTTTGGAAGCCCATTCCTGTGTCCCTTGACTTAGATATTATCTTGAGGCTGTACTGTTGGGATTGGTATAAATTCTACATGACTATAAATGCTTCTTCTTTCTTCCCAAATGCTGGCTTTAAAGGATTCCTAAGAGGAGAGAAAGCCATGGTGTACATATAATGGCTTTACTTAAGATCCCAGGTTCAGGTTCTTCTCTTTCACTTTCTCACTTAAAACTTTAAAAAAGTTATTTGGGCCCTCTCATTTTTATTGTCTATTCTACAAATTAAAGCAACACCTCACTCAGTTCTAGCTCTAAATTGTGTGATTAAGTGAATTTGTGCATAAAAACATGTATTATGGAAATGTATTTTATAGTATTTGCTAATGTTGTGAAATTCCATCAGGATAAGAAGGTACTGGAGCAGTAGACAAAGAGAAGAGCTTGTAGCTCTTCATTATTGTCTTGTGTGGGCTTTGCTACTGCAGAGATAAGAACTCCAACTCGCCTTAAGTTTTCATGCTATTTTTGTACCTTTTGTTCTGTCTTCAACTTTTTGTTTGTCTTTTCTTTTTAAGTATTTGTTTCCAGCCCCATTCATTGAGGATCATGAATTATAAAGAACATATTGAAAATAAAAGTAGGAATATAGTGACACTGACAATTTTTTTCAGATCCAAAAAGTATTTTTTCTCTTCAACAATCTCCAAGTGCCTTACTCAATTTTGTATGTATATACAACAGAATGATTTTCTTTATGAAGTAAAATATACACAAGTTAAGGGCTGTTTTCTTAATTATTTCTAACAGCCTGTGAATAGAACTGTGAACATAAAGACATTTATTAAAAATGACCAGTAATAATAAGATATTGCCATATTAATGTATGTCAGAAGATTGTTAATGGTACATTCTTTCTAGAGGAAGAAATTCAGTTGTAATAATTGGTAGACCCCAGCATTGAATCTTGAACTGAAGAGTGTAAAACCACTTCTGCTACTCTTTACTATCTATCATTGGGCCTTCTTCCATGCAGGTTTATAATTCTACCTAAGCCTCAGTCTCATCTATTAACTGATTTGTGTCACTAATTCAGAGGACTAGTTCATAGTTGCAATGTTTGGGGCCAACATAATGACCAAATGGGAAAGAGGAACCATAGTAGTTAAATAAAACAAAAGTAAAAAACTAAGCAGTTAAGGATAACTGTAGGCAGGGCCATGGAGATATTTCAGATGAATTTACACCATTGTGGTTATGTGCTACAGTCTAGAGAACAATTCAGATGTGCAAAATTTTGTGAGCAGTTTAGACTTGCTGATTGCTTAAGTTTAGACTGCCTGTTTAAAAATAAGTAAATAAATTAAAAATATGCTTGAGTTTCAAAGCAGAGTCTGATAGTTTGTACAATTTCCTCTAACTTTTTATGTAATGTGATTCTTAAAAAAAACAAATTGGAACAAATCATAAATTAATTGATATTGACACCAAGAACTTTTGTAAATAATCTAAAAACCTACAAAATGTCAGGAAAATGTAAAATGACTTCTGCTGTTTTTAACAGCAATCTCATTTGTTTAGTTCAAAATTAACAAACTCTGGTGGCATTGACCATGAAATGGGACATCTGGCCTCATCCCTGACCTTGAACGCCCCCTTCCTGTGCACTAGAATAAATAGCTAGATGAATCTTAAGGTAAAATCCCTAACTACAAGGAATTGTTACATCTGGGTTAAAGTCAACAGTCCTGTTACTGTAATTTGTACATGGGTAATGTGAACTGAGGTAATGAAATGTAACCACCTGATTGAGATCAAGGCTTTAAATCCCTATAAAAGAGGGAACTGCAGGGCAGTAGGTCATTGATCACTGGCACTGCTCTTAATGCAATTCACCTTTTGTCAACAAAATAAACTTTTTATTATTCTACTTCCATCTGCTTCTCTGTGTCATTTACCAATTTCTTCCACAACGTTTGGTGTGTTGGACAAGAAGGAAAGGGTTAAGCGACACTGCCCATGTTGGACTTCCACCTGAGTCTCACTGGAGGGAGTGTCCATATGGCTCCTTGAAAGGAAAGAGGTGGGCCCCTAGGATTTCCTGGGTTTCCTTTCTAGGACTCAGGGGCCAGCTCACTTGCAGTGGATCACTGAAACCCAGAACAAAGACAGCACAAGGAAGGTGAGTGCTTGAAATCATCTGTTTGAATGGTGAGATTCTCTGGGCAATGGGCAACCCATAGTTTGTTTTGCTTTTGTTTTAGTTCCTAATGGAACATCTGGGCGGATTACGGATTGGAGGCCTGATTACTCTCCCTTCTCTGCCATTTGTGAGGACATACATCCTCAATTTGGGCAAGATATAGAGTGCAGGCCTAATCACTCTACACTTTGCCATTTGTGAGGGTTTTGATTGCCCTCAATTTGTTATTGTAAGGGGCCCTAGGGAGGGAATGTGTTAACTTCCTGTGTGACTGTGTGTGTGTGAAAGAGGCTTGGTTAAGAGAATGAGTTGAACAATCTATGAAAGCCATTGGTAGCCTTGTCTGTGCAACAAAACCAAGGGAGGGGCCTCTTGCACTTAAAGAGCCCTCCTGGCATTGCAGAGCTTGTGTGGTTCTTTCCTGTGAGTCTGTGGTCACTTTTAAAAAGGACTAGAGACTCTTGTGATGAGAATCTGAGTGGACCTGAAAGTGGCTGAGAAGCTCACAGCCAGATGGATGAGTGAGTGAGAGTGTCCCCAGTAATGCTACCCCATCCTTTGTTTGTCTTGTGACACCTCACATGGGCAGGAAAAGTAAATCATGGGCTCAAAATAATCAAAACCTACTGTGCTTGAATGTTTGATCAATAACTGTGATAAGGGGAAATATGTGGTAAAATTAAGGCAAAAAGACACTCAAGAAGCTTTGTGAATTATTGTGGCCTCAGCTAAGCCAGTCTTAGTCTTGTCTAGAGGGAACTTTAGACAAAAGAGAAGTTATCTCCCTTTGTTTTTATCTATCACTTTGACAATTTGGAGCTTTGTGTGCTCTGTTTTGGGGTCTGAACAACCCAGCCTGGGAGCTGTTCAAGCTTCTGCTCTGTGGCAATCAGCTGCTGATAAGAACCATTTAGTTTTGGTTTTAGAACAACTGATTGCCAAATCTGCTGTCTTTCACATGGTGGACTTGCCCCTATCAGAAAATGTGACATAGTTACAGGCAAATCCCAGTGCTTCCCCTTTGGTGGAAGTTGAGCTGCCTCCCACACTCCACTTGAGTTGCTAAGATCATAAGTGTGGAGGAGGTGGGGGAAAAAGCATGAGGAGAACTTTTTGGCCTTACTGCACCAGAGGGTACAGATGGGGAACCATGGTCAGACTCAGAGAGGCTGGAACAGGGCTTGCACTCAAATTGGAAAGAACTAAAATGAGAAAATAAGTAATGGATTAAAAGCAGCTAGGAAATCTCTTTAAAGCATAAGCAAAACAGAGAGAAAAAAAACTTCTGGCTTTAAGAGCCCAAAGGCCAATATTATGTTATCAGCCTGATGCTGCCTGCAAAGGTCTGGAATCTAAAACAAAGACAGAGAACAAGATCCCAACAATGAATGTAACTGTACTGTATCCCTAAAATGTACCAATAAACTCAATTAAAGTTGAAAAAAATAAAATAAAACAAAGCCAGAGAAACTGAAACTGAAACTGTGTTTTACCAGACATCAAGAGATTTTACAAGAGAAATCAAGTTATAAATTTTAACTATTTGATAAAAATATATTTTTGTTTCAATTTGAGTTAAGTTTAATTGGTGTGCTTAAAATTTTGTTTTTGTGTGCTACAAATTCATGAATTGTGATTATAGGGTTAACTTGCTCTTTCCTGTACTTTGCTTATGAAGAACTCAGGGTTAATACTATTCTATTGGCAGCCAGTCAAATTTTAAAATGTAAGAATTTGAGGAGAGGAGAAAAAAAAAAGGGACATTTAAAAATTTTAATAGCCAAAGACAAGTTTGTTATATATAGAAGGTTTATAGTAAGTGAGATAGCAGAGGAAAAATATTAAGAAAGCTATAAGCAGAAGAGATATACTTTTTATATGAAAGGATTTTGTATGTTTGTCTTGTTAGAAGGATAAAGAAACACATACAAGATTAGAAGGCCCAGGTACATAGAGAAGGTGTGCTGAATTGATTTATCAAGGAAATATGTACGGTTGCTTGTTGGTTTCAAGTTTGTTATAAAAGATTTACATTTATAAAAATGATTTATATTTACAGTCATCAAGAGCTTTCATTCCTTCTGATTCTAATTCTAGAAGTGGTCTCTGTTAATTGACCTGTAGAATTTTGACTAGTCTTAATAAAAAGAGATGTTTTAATTCAATTGGCCAATACATTTGAGTGCACTCTGGTTTCATAAATTGTCTTATATTTTTGTCCGTGTCTGTCCAGCTGTTTGAAAGTGCCTGTCCAATTATATTTTTTGATCAAAATGACATCAAAGATACAAATAATTTATTAATTTCTACAACCAGGTTTTACAAGTTAAAACAATTGTCAAGATAAGTATAAACGTTTAGATTTGGATAGACTCCTTCTGGGGAATAAAAAGGCAGCTGTTCAGAAAAATTTATTCTGTTCTTTATTCACTACTGGGAGCCTTAACAATTTTCATAGCCTCCTGAGAAGATATACTCCCAATAAACATCACTAAAAATGTTGTTATAAAATGTATACATTGGTTTTCATCAAGGGTTGAATTCTAAATATGTTAGTGTGATGTTTATAATGGTCATTTTCGAAATACAATATTTTCTGTGGAAAAACAAAGAGTTATTAAAAGGGTTGGGCCCCCTTGTTTATGAGCTCTGGCAGCTGTGGTTATGCTAATTAAGGAAGCTGACAAACTCATCTTAGGACAGGAATGAACTGATCAGGTTCCCTATGCTTTCCTAGAACTGTTGAATAACAGGAGATTATCAGTGGCTCCCAAATAGTAGAGTCATGTAATATCAGGCCCTTATCTGTGAGAAACTCTATGTTTTGTTCCAGTTAAAACCTTGAATCCCACTACCTTTTTGCCCTCAGAACCTGGCCCTCCTGACCACGACTGTCTCAGTGTCAATGACAAGCTGTTCTCAAGTCACCCAAATCTCCAGAAAACCCCACTGCCTGATGCTGATTTCATTCTATTTGTGGATGGGAGCAGCTTCGTGGAAATGGTACACTATGCTAACTATGTAGTAACAACTCAGGATGAGGTGGTCCAAGCAGGACCCCTCCCCACTGGATGGTCCACTGAGCAAGTGGAGCTATGGGCACTTATACAGGCTCTCTGATGAGCAAAGGGAGAGAGGATAAAATTTTATACAGATTCCTGTTATGCCTTTGCAACTTTACATATTCATGGCATAAAATAAAAACAGCATGGTCTTCTTACAGTGAAGGGAAAACATATTAAGAATAAACAGGATGTAATACAGTTATTGGAGGCGGTGTGGGAACCTGATAAAGTAGCAGTGATGCATTGCTCTGGACACCTAAAAGGAAAAGATACAATAGCAAAAAGCAATGCTAAGGCAGATAGAGAAGCCAAAAAGGCAGCTAAACAAAACTTCAGGTGGCTGTGCTCACCTGTGCACAAAAAGGAAAATGGAGATACAAAGGTCCCTAGCTACTATAAAATACTCAGATAAAGAGGACAAATGGGCCAAGAAACAATTGGCTGAAAAACAAGGACTTGTTTGGATTTTATCTGACAACAGAATAATGATACCAGAGATGTTACCCTACTATTGGATTAAAAGCTATCATGATTTGATCATGGAGGAAAGACAGCTCTCCAAACACTGTTAGAAAAATTCTTTCATACCTCAGATTTCTGCTTTGTGTGAACAAATCTCAAAAAGGTGTCAAATTTGTCAGAAAATAAACCCAACTTTGAGGACAAGAGCACCATCTGGAATACAATGGAAGGGCACAACCCCTTTTGAGGAAATACAAATAGATTTTACAGAAATCTCCTTGTGCAAAGATTATAAATATTTGTTGGTATGTGTTTGTACTTACTCTGGATGGCCTGAGGCCTTCCCTGCAAGAGCAGAGAAGTTTCAGAGGTATGCAAGATTTTATTGAAAGAGATAATTCCAAGGTTTGGTCTTCCCTCCTCTATAGGTAGTGACAAGAGGCCAGCATTTGTGGCAGAGACTGTACAAAATCTAGCTAAACAATTACATATAAAATAAAATGGTACTTACACACTGCTTATCAGCCCCAGAGCTCCAACAAGGTAGAAAGAATGAATTGTGCTATTAAGAGTGTATTAAGTAGCTGGGCATGGTGGCCCATGCCTGTAATCCCAGCACTCAGGAGGCTGAGGCAGGAGGATTGCTGTGAGTTTGAGACCAGCCTGGGATACATAGTGAGTTCTAGGTCAGTCTCAACTACATAGCGAGACCCTGCCTCAAAAAAAATAAAGAGTGTATTAACTAACTAAATATTGTTAGATATTACCAGAGCCATGGATCAACTTGCTCCCTTAAACCCTCCCTAAAATAAGAAACACCCCAGGTTATATTGGATTTTCCCTATGTGAAGTCTTTTTTGGAAGGCCACCATGTATCTTAAGAGACTTTACAGGAAATTTATCTCAGTTAGGTTCATCCAGTATGGAATTACAGCTGTTTAAATTGGGAAAAGTGTTCCACATTTATCCAGGAACATATTAGAGATAACTACAATCTCCATGTGCTAAGCTTACCCATTTAATAAAGCCAGGAGACTGAATTTATGTTAAAAATTGAAAAAAAGATCCCTTTGAAAACTATATGGAAAGGATCATATGAGGCACTTATAGTTACTCCCACAGCTGTCAAGGTGGCTGCAGTCCAATTGTGGATTTACTACTCTAGATTGTAGCAAGCTTATCCAGAGAACTGCACAACTCCAACTCAGGAGACCCAAGGCTCTGCTCCTGCTGCTTCAGAGGCTGAGAGTCAACACATGGCTGAAGAATGAGGACTAAAATCAGGATGCTATGGACTGCTCTATTGTGTCAGATGATTAGGAGTTATTTTGTTTTGTAGTTAAGAATTTATAAACCTAAAGATGATAAATATGTAACCTTTAAAACTATTAAATGGGAACTGGAGGTACATCCCCTCACACATCTGTTTGATGCCTGGCCAAAAGAACATTATGTAAACCCTGGTACCATACTTGACTGTGGGGGATAGACACAATAAAGATGCGTTGTTCAGATAAAGCATAAATATGATTAAACAGTTCTACTGTGACCAAAAATACTGACAATTGTGATAACTGGAAACAGGGACAATGTAGCCCTTTAAACATGTATATAGCTTGGCCTTGAAAAACAAGCTGGCTACAAGAAATAGTTTTTCATGTTTATATTAGATATCAGTCAACTGCTAGGCATGGGCCTAAGAGGTTAAAAAGATGTATTCTACAGATTACAAAGATCTGGAGGAGCCCCCTCCAGAAATAGAAAACACTCCAGCACTGCAGGAAATATAAAATATCTTAAAAGGCAATCTAAAGAATTATACAGGAATAGATATTATGACACTCATTCACTGCTGCTACAGGCAGACTAGGAATTAGCCTCTGATTGCTGGATTTGTGCACCACTCACCATGCTGATTTGTCAGGCAATTGGCATCATGAGTGACCTGCACTTAGAACCAATAAAGCTTACTATGTACCCCTTACTCAGCTACATATTAGATATAATTGGCATTAATTCAAAGAGAGGTAAGGAGTTATCCAACAACAAGGGGAAGAATAATACCCAGAACTTTTGCAAATAATCTAAAAACCTACAAAATTTCAAGAAAATGTAGGAGGACTTCTGCTGTCTCTAACAGCAATCTGCTTTGTTTAGTTCAAAATTAACAAAGTCCACAGCATCAAGGGGAAAAAATAAGAACCAAGACCTGTCATGTAAAGTACAGGATCCCAATGATGAATGTAACTGTACTGTGTACCTAAAATGTACCAATAAACTCAATGAGGAAAAAAAAATTAACAAACTCCAGAGGCATTGACCATGAAATAGTACATTTGGCCTCATCCCTAATCATGAACATCCACTTCCTGTGCACTAGAATAAATACCTAGATGAATCTTAAGGTAAACTTCCTAACTACAAGGAATTGTTACATTTGGGTTAAAGTTAATAGTCTTATTACTGTAATTTGTACATGGGTGAATGTGAACTGAGGAAATGAAATGTAACGACCTGAATGAGATCAAGGCTGTAAAACCCTACAAAAGAGGGAACTGCAAGGCAATAGGACACTGATCACTGACATTGCTCTTGGTGAGACTGATCTTTTGTTGACAAAATAAACTTTTTATTATTTTACTTCCATTATATTTCTCTGTACGTGTAATTTACCAATTCCTTCCACAACATTATTCCTGATCTTGAAAAATGTTCAAGGATAATATACAGCCAATGTACATGGGGGATATTAACGAGAGTTAAATGACTGTCAAAAAGTAAAAGATTTGGAAGTCAAAATTTTGTTGAGTTAGTGATTCCTTGACTCTCAAGGAAAATTTTAAACTAGAAGAAACCTCCCATAGTGGGAATCTCAACTTGGATCTGCAGACTCAAATGTAAATCTTATCTAAAAATATCCTCATCCTGATGGATTCACTGCTCAATTTTACAAGACATATAGAGAAGAACTACTGCCATTACTCTTCAAACTTTTCAGTGAAATTGAAAGGGAAGCAATACTTCCAAATTCATTCCTGGAAGCAAGTATCACTTTGCTTCCCAAACAAGGGAAAGACCCAACTAAAAAAGAGAACTACAGGTCAATCTCTTTAATGAATATAGATACAAAAATCCTCAGTAAGATACTAGCAAACAGAATACAGAGGATCATCAAGAAGATCATACATCCTGACCAAGTAGGATTTATTTCAGGGATGCAAAGATGGTTCATCATACCTAAGTCAATAAATATAATACACTGTATTAACAAAGTCAAGGACAAGAACCATATGATCCTCTTGATAGATGCAGAAAAAGCATTTCACAAAATTCAACACACATTCATAATAAAAACCCTGCAAAAAAATTGGACTAGGAGGTCTGTATTTAAACTTAGTAAAGGCTATCTATGAAAAACCAATGGCCAACATCATATTAAATGGCTAAAAACTAAAAACCTTCATGTTAATATCAGGAACAAGACAAGGATGCCCACTATCACCACTTGTCTTTGGTATAGTTCTTAAAACATTAGCCATAGCAATTAGTCAAGAAAAAGAAATTAAAGCAATAAAGATAGGAAAGGAAGAAGTTAAACTATCATTATTTGCTGATGATATGATACTCTACATTGAAGACCCAAAAAACTGCACCAAAAGATGTCTCGACTTAATTGACACTTTTAGCAGAGCACCTGGATATAAGGTCAATACCCAAAAATCAATAACCTTCTTCTACACAAATAACAGACTCACTGAGAGAGAAATTAGGGAAACAATTCCTTTCACAATAGCAACCAAAAAATGAAGTATCTAGGAATCAACCTAGCAAAAGAAGCAAAAGACCTCTACACTGAAAACTGCAGCCCTTTGAAAAAAGAGATGAAAGAGGACATAAAAAAGTGGAAAGATATCCCCTGCTCTGGGTAGGAAGAATCAACATAGTGAAAATGGCCATATTACCAAAACTGCTATACAGATTCAATGCAATGCCAATTGAAATTACAATACTATATTTCACAGAACTAGAAAAAACAATCCAAAAATTCATTTGGAACCAGAAGGGACCTAGAATAGCAAAAGCCGTCCTATGTAACAGACACTTGGCAGCAGGTATAACAATTCCCAATCTGAAACTATACTACAAAGCCATTGTGACAAAAACAGCATGGTACAGGCAAAAAACCAGACCTGAGGATCAGTGGAACAGATTGGAAGACACAAAAAGAACTTCAGATGCACTCAGCTACCTCATCTTTGACAAAGGAGCTGACCATCCCCACCGGAGGAAAGATAGCCTCTTTAATAAACGGTGTTGGAAAAATTGGATCTCAACCTGCCAAGGATTAAAACTAGGACCTTATCTTTCACCATGCACCAAATTAAAATCCAAGTGGATTCAAAATCTAAATATTAAAACAGAAACACTAAACTTGCTGGAAGATAAGTTAGGCAGAACTCTTGAAGACATTGGAATTGGACAAGACTTTATGAACAAATCCTCAGTAGCACTAGAATTAGCAGAAAGCATCAACAACTGGGATCACATTTTATTAAAAAGCTTCTGCACTGCAAAAGGAACCATCAACAGAACCAAGAGACAACCTACAATGTGGAAAAAAACTTTACCAGCTGCTCCTCAGACAAAGGTCTCTTATCTAGAATATATAAAGAACTCAAAACAACCAGCCCACCCAAATACAAGGACCCAATTCAAAAATGGACATCTGACATGAACAGACATTTCTCAGACAAAGAAATAAAAGCAGTAAGTAAATATATGAAAAAATGTTCCACATCACTGGTCATTCGAGAGATGCAGATGAAAACTACACTGAGATTACAGTTCACCAGACAAATAATGGCTGCTCTCAAGAAATCAACCAATAACAAATGTTGGCGGGGTTATGGGTAGAAAGGAACCCTTCTCCATTGTTAGTGGGAGTGCAGACTGGTGCAATCACTATGGAAATCATTATGGAGATACCTCAAAGAACTGGGACTAGAGGTTCCATTTGACCCAGCCATCCCTCTGCTGGGTATCTTTCCAAAATAATTAAAAGAATCATATCACAGTAATATATACACACCTATGTTTATAGTGGCACAGTTTGTAATAGCTAAAACTTGTTAACAGCCCATTTGCCCATTAGTTGGAACTGGATAAAGAAGATGTGGTTTTTCTATAAAATGGAATACTACTCAGCCATAAAGAATGAGAAATTAGAGTCATTCATAGGAAAATGTGTACATATTGAGGAAATACTCCTAAGTGTAATAAATAAGTCACACATGTGTAAATACTGAATAGTTTCTCTGGTGTGAACAATCTGTAATAGTACATAAGATTCTAATGAGATAATTGACCATGTGAAATAGGAAGAAAAGAGCTAAAGGTGTAGGGAAAGTGGGGAGGGTAGAGGAAATGTAGCAAGGGAAAGGAAAATGTAGAAGAAAATGAAAAAATGGAAATAAAATATTTTAAATGGGGAGGGGAGGAGGGGTGAAGGGAGGGTATGGACAAGGGGCAAAAAATGGGAACCAAGACCTGTCCTGTAAAGGTCCAACATCCCAATGATGAATGTAATTGTACTGTATACCTAAAATGTACCAATAAACTCAATAAGGAAAAGAAATAAATAAAAACATATTCATTAGAACACCCAGAACCCACCCAAGGTGAGACATAAAAGTTATCATAGGTCGGTTGGGAGGTATGTCAAACACTTTCATCTGTCTATTACATATCACATATGAAATATGCAATATTATATAATCATAATGTATAGTGTAACACACAACTGATCTCCCTTTTGTTTGTATCCATATTCCTAATTTATCTATTTGTCAGTTTTATGAAAGGTTATCACTGCTTTTGACATTGGCTTGGCTCTGTTGAAGCCTCTGTGATGAAGGGCATCAAAATGGAGGGAGCCAATGTGAGAAGGAGAGATCACATAGTAGGACAGGAAACCACAGTTTAGGGATGGGCTTCTTAAGAACACTCCCCTGAAAACTAACTAAAAATCCCATAAGGAGTACCTTAACCCCTTCTGAGCCCAAGCCCCCAGTGACCTTCTGACCTCCCACTAAGGCCCACCTCTAAAAGGTTCCACCATTCCATTCCTTTTCATTGCTACACTAGAGATGTGACATTCTAACACATGGCACTTCAGGAGACAAACTGAAATCCTATCCAAAACAGCAAACATTTCCAAAGACAGAACTAGTAAATACCATATGTATATAACTACATGTATATAATTATAAATATATTCAACTTTGTATATTCATACATATCTCTCTATTAAAGTATAAATTGATTCTGATATTCCAATTTAAATCCAATAGCATAGGGTTTATTCTAGTTTTCTCATTTATCTGATGGTAAGAAACTTTTTCTTGTTATTTTTAATATAGTTACTGTTCTTATTTCATCCATCTATTATTTTGTTTATATATTTAAGTAGCAGTCAAAAATGCCTTGTCCCTTCTTCATATACTTTACCGTATATCTAGAAGCCCCCTTACCCTAGTTGGGTGCTAGTGCCCTGTGCCAGATATCTTCAGTGCTTCTTCATTTAAGTGAACATCCATCTCACCTGTTTTGGGCTCTTCCCTCCAGGCCTCTTTCAAAGCTGCCTTCTTGGTATCCTCCTTACACTGTTTAGGCTCTGACATTCCACACAAGACGCCTTGCTAAAGGGTTGCTCTCTTTTATTCTTCTCAGATCATCTGTGTCACTATCTTGCACAGATTCCACAGCCCTTCCTCTTAGAATCCAGAATCCATGCAGGCTGCTATCCCTACCCTCAACCCTTCCTACCAGTCTGCCTTATTTAGTTTCACCAATGGTGTTTAGACTGAATTATTCAGTAAGGTCAGTGAAAGGATGCAAAGCATTATGGCTTGGATACTGAATGCCTCCCGAAGGAACAGACATGAAAGCCTTTGATATTATTAGGAAGTGATCTGACCTTTACAATGTGAAACCACATAGGAGGAAGTTAGGTCTCTAGGATTGTACCCTCCAAGGGACTATTAGGACTCTCTCTCTCTCTCTCTCTCTCTCTCTCTCTCTCTCTCTCTCTCTCTCTCTCTCTCTCTCTCTCTCTCTCTCTCTCACTCTCTCTCTCTCTCTCTCTCTGTCTCTCTCTCTCTCTCTCTCTTTCCTGGCTCCACTCAGGGAAGCAGCTTTACTCTACTACACACTCTTCCTCATGATATCATGCCTTACCACAGGCCCAAAGAAACAAACCAATATTAATAGACTGAGCCTATGAAGACATGAGCCAAAATAAATCTGTCCTCATTTTAAGTTTAATAGATCAATTTTTTTGTAGTAGTGATCTAAAGCTAACATAAGAAGAGAATGAGAAGGAAGGGGAAAGGAGAAGCAATACATTTATTCTATCCAAACAGTAACATAAAACATAGTGATAGTCCTTGATTTGTGATTTTTTTTTCACTTGCTTTAGAGTTGTTTTATGAGACTTTTGAGGGAACTGGCATTATTTGGGTACCGAGTCTGGCAGCCAAAATTCAGGCTTATTAACTAAATGCTTATCAAAATAGGTAACAATCGAAATCCACACATAAAGACATCAAAATAAAGAGTTAGATAGAATTTTTTAGACATCAGTTTTCCTTGAATTCTGTAATTAGTCAAACTCCAGTCAGTCATCTTCTAGGGATAAAATTGTATCTACACTTTAATCCATGCCCAGGTGAAGTTAGTAAGGTTCTATTTTTTTGAATTTGAATTTATGAGGGCCCTGGCTAATGTGGAATATGTGTGGTGCTTTCTTAGTTTGAGTCTGTAGTGAAAACCAGGTCAGTATTTTAGCACTTCAAATTTCCCTGATAGCCCTAGGAAGGACCATACTGGTTCTTAATGACTTAGATTCCCTGACCATAGGGACTCCAGCAGGAGTTTTTCTTTTGACTGGCAAGTGCCCAATTAGATTCTATCTCCCAGGAATTTGGAGCTGAGGCTTATTCTTTTTAGGGAACTTAAACTGGGCACACAAAAACCGTGATGGTTCATAAGAAAGTAGATCAGAAAGAGCTGCTTTTTAAAGAAAAAGAATAAAAGCATACATGTAGAAAAAAGCAGAAAATTATGAGCATGCAGCTCCACTGGGTTGCTACTTTGGTTCCAGCTGATTTTAAATTCTTGTTCATTCCTTTTTATGTGGTTCATTGAGATTTTCTCCCAATTTTTCAAAAAATTTCCTCTCTCCTTGTACTTAATATACTGATTATATATCTTTTCCATAAAGCGAGATAATTCTGAAATAATTACACTCTTTTAGGCATAAGCAAGGCCTGAGCCACATTTAAGAGAAAGTCACATTCATGAAAATCAAACTGAAATGTTACTTATAATGTCTCTTTGACATGGAGAAGTAAGAGACAGCAAGAAGGCTGCTGTAGTAGGAAGAGATCCTACCATGCTTGAGACTCTGTCTAATGTTTTACTTGTTTCTCTAAATATAAATGTCTTACTGCCTTTAATTTAATTAATTTATTTATTGGTACTGGGGATTGAACTCAGGCTCTTGCATGTGTGAGGCAGGTTGCAGAACCACTGAACAAAATCTCTGACACCTTAGTGCCTTTTAAATTTTATTATTTTATGTATGCACCTTTGTAACTATTCTTCAAGTCTCCTCTACTTACATTTCTTCAATTAAAATTTTTTAATGAAAATGTTTTACAAAAATTCTTATGAAACACTGCTTTCATATATTAATTCCTTATAGAATTATTTTGAGCTGCACTTGACTGTGCATAAAATAAATTTTATTAAAAATAAAAATATAAGGAAATAAAAATAATTTAAAATATGTATTTTTCAGCTCTGTTTCTTTTCTGTGCTTAACATCCAGAATTGGCGCAATGTTGTAAACTTGAACTGTCATTATTTATTGATTCAATCCCACAAACACATTTTTTAAGCAACATTGGAGCAATAATTCCTTGTCAGATTTTACATTTCACCAGTATCATAAACATTTGGTAACTAACTATATGTATTTCAACAATATTGGGAGTATGGTCCTCTTTTTAGTTGTATACATTATTCTAACTTTTTAGATAATTATGGTAATGTACTGAACTGTGAATAAAATAGGACAAAAATCATACTAACAGCAACACAAATGTTATGTTGTGGAGCATAAGATATTTCATTTCCATTTCAATAAATCACAACTCGGCAGTATGCTGAGTCTGTCATTTAGAAAAGACTAAGTCAAGTTTAAAAATAATTTCCAGATATCCTGTAATGGGAAGAATATGCTCCTGAGAGTGATGCTAGGTATGTGTTTGTGAATTTGGAGATGTAAATGCTGCAGTTTCTAGAGCATTTGTAGCACAGTGAAACACCTGCATGCTTCCTCTATCTTTTCTAACAAAGAAAATTAAGTAAGGGGAGAGGTGATCTTATTTTGGAAGAAGAATTAGAACAGAAGAATATTGTGGAGAAATAATATTTCATTCCATCTATTTCCCCTCTTCTTTGAAAGGAAAAGATGGATGGGGGTTAGCTTTCATAAATTTGAAGTTATATCCAAGATAAGGTATTTGATATGATATTATCTACCTGGAAGTTTTTTAATCAGGCGGTGCAGGTCCATTTAAAAATATTAGACCATACAGGAAAATTCTAGAGAAATGTATAGCTTATGGAAAGAGGGTCAGAAAACTTTCCTTTCCTTTTAATTATTCTTCATCCCCTATAATTCCTATTGGCAAGAAACAGGATCCCTCCAATCTTTGTGTATCTCCAAATGGGGCTACAGATGGCAGGTGAGAGTTCATATTCATAGGCTTATTAGAGTTCACTTCAGCAAGGAGTTAATAATAGGCATTACTTTACATTGCAGTGAGCGACCACAGGCAGTGTAGGGAGTGAAAAAGATTACTTAGAGACAAGACTCAGTCCAGTCACCAAGAACCCAGAGGGACTGTTCTAAACCAAGAGCACTCAGCCATTAGGGAGACTCTTGGGAGGAGAAAAAGCCACCAAGCTGAGAACTCTCTAACTTTTATTGAGAATATCACTGTAAGAGAAAAAAGCAGGAGAAAAGCATTTTGGTTGAGGCACTGTCTCAAGGCTAAGCAGTTTTCTTGGGGAAAGGTGAAGGTACATGGCCTGACACAAAATGCTTCACTAATCTAAACTTCTTGTTGTTTCACCGTTTGATTCTTACATAGCCTGTGTGCTTTTGCCCCAAAGTCTAATCATTTATTTCTCATAGAGCCGGTGTAATTTTGCCCTGCAGTTGAGTTCTTTGTATGCTTTTGTCCCACATTTTAACCATTCATAACTCAGAGAGCATAAGTGCTTCTGTCCTGCAATTTAACCATCCACTCCTGGCCAAGTTCCCTATGTCTTTGTTGACATTATATATATATATATA
>NW_022900948.1:1400577-1412943 GCF_012274545.1 Fukomys damarensis
TTTTTTTTATTTTTTTTTTTACTTTTTTTCTTTTTGGTACCAGGGATAGAACTCAGGACCTTGCACTTATGAGGAAGGTGGAGGAATCACTGAGATAAATCCCCAGCCCTCTTTATTGATTTTTGTTATTAAAAACATTTGCCATACATAATGATCACATTCTTCATAGGGAATTTGTATCTGTACGTGATGTGACCTAATTTTTCTTCTTTTCCTATTCCCCTTCCTTCCCTTTAACTTTGTTTCCATTTTTCCCTTCCATTCTCTTTAAAAAAAATCCTTTTTTCTTTCTTCCCTTTCCCCTCTCCCCTCTCTGTTCCCCTAATAGATAAGACTATGAGTTGGACAGGCATCTCAAGCCAGCAGAGGACATGAAGTACAACCTCCTCTCCAAGAATGTGTGGCACATAGCATACTTTGATCTACCTTTCCTTATCAACAAAAGTAAGAGGAAGAAAGGAAGCAAGGAAAACCAATAAATCTATCCACTTCAACCTACTTACAAACCTGATGTGATTCACCAGAGATAGTTGCAATTTGATCCTGATTAGAACTCAAAATGACTATAAGAAAGTACAATTATTGGGACTGACATAATTGTAAACTTTAATATGGTGTGTTTTGCTGGCATGGAGGATCTTTGTCAAAACAATGACATTATGTATCATGAGAAATAAAGCCTGTGTATGTTTGTGTGTGGCTGAGGTGATACTTTGAATTCTAATTGTGGCACTATCTCTGGGTGCAAAACTCCAAGATAAAGTGTTCTTTGCTAATCTAGAGCAAAATATACAACTCAGGCTAAAAGTGTACAAGGCTTTTCCTGTCTGCTCCAGCCCAAATCTAGTGTTTATCACTGGCCAGCATTCCAGAAAGACAAGAACCAGCACAGAGAAGAATGCCTAACAAGGGAAATTAATTCTCATATTAGCTGACCTTTTTGTTTACTAGAAAATTTCTGTTTCTTAAAATTTGAGTATTTATTGCTTTTAAAGAGGAATTAAGGTAGGAATTCAGAGAAAAAGCAGAAATAGATAATAGGAAAACACATGAAACTGATTAAAGTGTATGCAATGGGCTAATTGTCCCACAGTCATGCATTTCCAACCCTATTCTATATAATTGTCACTATTTCCCCAAGTATCTATAATATTCATGAATTATTTCCATAAACACACTGCTTTGGTGTAAATATTTTGTCGCTTCCAAAATTCATGTGTTGGAAAGTTGATCCCCCATAAAACAATGTTGGGAAGGTAGCGACTTTGTGGAGGTGTTTAAATCATGAAGTTTCTGGCTCCATGAATGAATTAATGTCTGTATGAGAAAGGCTCACTGGCTTGTATTTATTTGCTCTTGCTCTGCTGCTTCACCATGTCAAGACAGAGCAAGAAGGCTCTTACCAGATCCAAGCTCCAGCCTCCAGAGAAATAAGAAATAAACTTCTGTTCCTTACAAACTACTCTCTATTCTCTTACAGTAGTACACACACAAAACACAATTTTTACAAATGCAAATTACTCTGATTTATATTTTTATCTTTAATAACACAGCACATTTCTTCCTAATTGTCCCATGGGAGACCATCAGTGATCTGAACCATCCTTAGCAGAAATCTTGGTAAATTATTTGTCTGGGTAATTTGTTGTAGTTGTTTGAATAAAGAGGAGAAATTTCTCCTTTATGGATTTAGTTCTGATGGATTTTATTTTCTTCTCTGCATAACTCAAAAGGAACATGCAAGCAGTGGTTGAAAGAATATCCCAATTATATTTTGCTTGGAGCATCTGTGGGGTTGGTCTGGAGGCTCAAGCCAGGGAAACTACAGCTGTGAAACTCTGCTCCTGCTCCTAGCACAGATGTCAAAGCAGATGGAAGGGCAGGGATCATCTACAAAAGGACTGCAGATCTGTGGTGAGTGGAGAGGGAAAGGCAGCGCAGACGTTGCTGAAATGGATAGATTGATAGACTCCACATTCCCAGGAGCAGCAGAGGTGACATACTCCTCACTCTGCCGCAGAGGGAAACATGATGGATGGTGTGCATGCAGTAGTCTTCAAAGCCTTTGCAGCTGGGAGTCTCTATTCTGAGAGACACTCATTTAGTGCCCTTGCTTGAGAATTGTTCTGATGCTGTATGTATTTCAAATGCGCAGGCAGACATTTCTATTAAAGGTGCATGCCAAAATACAATGTTTAATCTGAATAGCAAGAAGGAAAGGATAAATTTAGGGCTACTAATCTGCAAAAGGATATATTAAAGAAGCTGACTCTAGAGAATAGTAATGCTTTGCATATTGCTATGCCAAATTTACTGCAGGCCTACATGTGTTAAAACACCAGCAGTGCAAATGGGCCACAGGGTGGTAAAAGCTTGAGAATCACAGGATGATTCTGCTTGAGGGGCCACTATTATGTGCATCCTTTGGAGAGTAGTTTGGAAGAGCTTCAGAGACACTAATTAATTCTGCCCCATGGAGAGTGGGAGTGGTTAGCCAGTAGCCCAGTGGGATCCTGAGCCAGAAAGCTCTGTCTGAGGTCAGAGGAGCAGGAAAACACTTCAAGGTCTGTCTAAGCAGATCCTCTAGAAAAAAACCTCTTTAATCTTAAGGTTACAAAGTCTTTGGCTTCTTGCAAAATATTTCATCTTGTGCAATTTTCAGCTGTTCTTATCATTTGAATAAAGTAATAGGATGAATCAAGCAGTTCAGGAAGACCATTAGATTCTCATCCCTTAAAAATTCTAACTATAGACTAAAAACATCAATTCTTAGGCTCTTACAATCCTGAAATCTTTATCTTGTATACAGTCATTTGCTTGTTGTATTTGTTATAGCTTCAATCATAGGAATCCTTGAAATATTTTTCCTTAATCTTTTTTATTACATTTTAGGTATACAGTACAGTTACTTTCATTAGTGGGATGTTGTACCTTTACATGACAGGTCTTGGTTCTCATTTTTTCCCTTTGTCCATACCCTCCCTTCACCCCCACCTTCCCCCCTTCTCCCCTCACCATTAACAAACAATTTATTTCCATTTTTTCATTTTCTCATATTTTTTTCTTTTCCCTTATTACCTTTCCTCTACCCTTCCCACTTTCCCTACACCTTTAGCCCTTTTCTTCCTATTTCACATTGTCCATTATCCCATTAGGATCTTATATACTATTATAGTTTTTCCCACCAGAGAAACTATTCAGTATTTACACATGTGTGACCTATTTATTTCCTTTAGGAGTATGTCCTCAAATGTATCCATTTTCCTACGAATGAATCTAGTTTCTCATTCTTTATAGCTGAATAGTATTCCATTTTATAGAAAAACTACATCTTCTTTAACCAGTCTCCAATTGATGGGCAAATGGGCTATTTCCAAGTTTTAGCTATTACAAACTGTGCTGCTATAAACATAGGTGCGCGTATGTCCTGATATGATTCTTTTAATTCTTTTGGAAAGATACCCAGCAGAGGGATGGCTGGGTCAAATGGAACCTCTAGTCCCAGCTCTTTGAGGTATCTCCATACTGATTTCCATAGTGGTTGCAACAGTCTGCACTTCCACCAACAATGGAGAAGGGTTTCTTTCTCCCCACAACCCTGCCAACATTTGTTATTGGTTGATTTCTTGAAAGCAGGCATTCTTGGTGGGGTGAGGTGGAATCTCAGTGTTATTTTCATCTGCATCTCTCGAATGACCAGTGATGTGGAACATTTTTTTCATATATTTACTTGCTGCTTTTACTTCTTTGTCTGAGAAATATTTGTTCATTTCAGATGCCCATTTTTGAATCAGGTCTTTATATTTGGGGAGGGCCATTGTTTTGAGTTCTTTATCTATTCTAGATAAGAGTCCTTTGTTGGAGGAGCAGCTGGTAAAACTTTTTTCCCACATTGTAGGTTGTCTCTTAGTTCTGCTGATGGTTTCTTTTGCAATGCAGAAGTTTCTTAACAAGATGAGATCCAAGTTGTTGATTCTATATGCTAGTTCCCGTGTTACTGAGGATTTGTTCATAAAGTCTTTTCCTATGCCAATGTCTTCAAGAATTCTGCTTAACTTAACTAGACCCTTATCTTTAACCATGCACTAAACTAAAATCCAAGTGGATTAAAGATCTAAATATGCTCTTAGGGCTGGGGATTTAGCTCAGTGGTTCGGTGGCCTGCCTTGCAAGTGCAAAGACCCGAGTTCAATCCCCGGTAACAAAAACAAACAAACAAACAAACAAATAAATAATTAAAACAATGAAAAATAAAAATAAATATGCTCTTAACCATAAATTTTTGAAGACTGGAAAAGGAAATGTGACATAACATGAAATAAATAATATTAGAATAGAACTGTAAGAATCCCTATGATTGTCTTCCATACTGATTTTCCATTTTCCATAGTCCTCTCTCCTTTGAGTATCAGTCTAGATTCAATGGCAAAACATTTGAATTAAGTGAAGCCAATCATGTGTCCCTTCTCAGACTTTTCATGAAAATTCTACTACACAAATGATCTTTATCCTTCTGCTATCGTGTTTTACCAACATGGAAAGCATTGAACTGCTTCCAACATAAGGGGAGTCAATCAGATAATGAAGGTGACACACATAAGAAGAACAAGAAGGAGGAGGAGGAAATGCAGAATGACAAATCCAAAGCCTTGATCAAACATAATTTAAATTGATACTTCTTCTGGACCTTTAACCTTACACAAAATAAGCCTGCTTTGAAGTAAGATTTATTCAAAAGTGAGAAGTGCAGCTGTCTTTTTGATCCCAAGTTTCACATTGAATGAGAGGATATTTAGAGCTTAGAGACTTGGAAAATCAAAATCTCGAGTCTAACTTAACATTATCATTAATCGTTGTAGAGAGATGAAAATAAAGGAAAGTGTCAGACTGGGGCCCTTATAAATACTATTAGAAGTAATTCTTTTAAATCTTCTTTGCTTGAAAAAATAACAAACACTCTCATCACAAAGATTAATCCACATTTTAACTTGACGGTGAGAGGAAAGTAAACATCTATCCTATGATTTAAAATGGCTTTAAAATGGACTTTTCCTTGGACCGTGCTGGAATAATGGCTACTTCTCTAGCCTCCTGACCTAAATAACTTTTTGGAAAATTTGTATTAGTATATGTTCATATTGCATAATATTTACATTGCTTGTGGGGAGTTGGTGCATGTACATAACACATCTTGATTTATTTTTTCAACCCATTTCCCTCAACCCCCTTCTCCTCTCCCTTCATCTATTGATTCCTTTCCCCTGTGAGAAAGATCTATCTCCCAACTTCCTATTATCTATCTTTAATTTGCTTTTTATTTATATTTTGGACATCATGTGATGTTTAAACTTGTGTGTCTGGTTTATTCAGGTCTTTAGTATTCAGGTTCCAGGGTGCATCCATTTTCCTACAAATGACTCAAGTTTATTGTCTATGGAAGTGTGATACTCCACTGTGTGTAAACCCCATGTTTTCTTTTTAAAATTAATCTTATTTCCATATTGTAGGTATACAATATAATGACATACATCATTGGAGATTTGTACCTTTATATAATGTATCTCCAATTTTGTTTTTTCCCCAGTCACCTGCCCTCCATTAAACTCCTCCACCCCTCTCTATTTATAAAGACTTTCTTTCCATTTTTTTCATTTTCTCATGTTAATACCATTCCCTTCTTTCCTTTCCCCTATCCATCCCACTTCCCCTTCCCCTTTCCCCCCTTTCTTCCTATTTCACATTATCTGTTACACATTTTGATCCTGATTTATACTTTCAGTTTCTCATTGCTTACAAATGTGTGTCCTGTCTCACTGTGCATCTATTTAGCTATAAATGTCTCTAGTTTCTCATTCTTTTTGGATGAGTAGTACTCCTTTTTATATATTTAAAAAAACATTTTCTTTATCCAGTCTCTAGTTGATGGGCAACTTGGGTGTGCCCAAGTGTTAGCTACTACAAACTGTACTGCTGTGAACATGGGTGCACATACATCACTCTGGTATGATTCTTTTAATTCTCTTGGAAAGATTCCCAGCAGGGGAATCACTGGGTCAAATGGGACCTCTAGTCCTAGTTCTTTGAGGTATCTTCATACTGATTTCCACAATGATACACTCCCAGCAACAGTGGAGAAAGGTGCCCTTTTCCCCAGAGCCCTGCCAGCATTTGTTATTGGTTGATTTCATGACAGTGGCCATTCTTTCTTGGATGAGGTGGAATCTCAGTGTTATTTTCATTTGTATCTCTCCAGTGATCAGTGATGCTGAATATTTTTCATATGTTTATTTGCTATTTCTACCTCTTTGTCTAATAAATGTCTGTTCATTTCCAATGCCCATTTTTGGATTGGCTCTTTAAATTTGGGAGGTTTTATTTTTTAAAGTTCTTTATATATTCTAGATAGTAGACCTTTGTCTGAGTACATCTGGTAAGTTTTTTTTTTTTCCACATTGGGGGTTGTCTCTTCATGCTGATGGTTGTTTCTCTTGCTTTGCAAGAAGCTTTTTAATAAGAAGTGATCTTACTTGTTGATTCTTTGTATTAGTTCCTGTGCAACTGAGGTTTTGTTCATGACATCTTTACCCACTCCATTGTCTTCAAGAGTTGTACCTAATCTCTCTTCCAACCAGTTTATTGTTTCTGCTTTACTATTTAGATATTTAAGGCATTTCAATTTTAGTTTAATGCATGGTTAGAGACATAAGTCTACTTTTAGTCTTTGGCAAGAAACAGAATTTTTCCAGCACCATTTATTAAAGAAGATATCTTACTTGCAGTGAGGGTGTTTGCTTCTTTGTTACAGATGATGTGGGTGAATGTATCTAAAATTGTTTCTACATCTTCTAATTGGTTCCACCGATCCTTGGGTCTGTTTCTTTGCCACTACTATACTGTTTTTATTGCAGTAGCTTTGTAGCATAGTTTCAAATTGGGAATTGTGATACTCCCTACCTTGTATTTGTTACCTAGAATTGCTTTTACTATTTTAGGTCTCTTATTTCAAATCAATTTTTGGATTGTTTTCCAAAGGTCCATGAAGTATGCTGCTGGAATTTCAATGAGGATTGCATTGAATCTGTATAGCAATTTTGGAAGTATGGCCATTTACACTATATTGGATCTTCCTATGCAGGAGAAAGGGATGTCTTCACATTTTCTGTTATCCGCTTCAATCTCTTTTTTTCAGAGTGCTATGGGCTTCAGAGTAGAGGTCTTTGATTTCTTGCCTTAGAGTGATTCCTTGGATTTTCATTTTTTTGAGTACTATTGTGAAGTGATTTGTTTCTCCAGTTACTTTTTCAATAAGTTTGTTGTTTGTGTACAGGAGGGATATTGATTTTTGTGTGTTGACCTTGTATCCCAGCTACTCTAGAAGTCTTCTGGAGAAATTATTGAAGTCTTCTATACAGATTATCATGTCCTCTGGAAATAATGACAATTTACATTCTTTGTTTTCTACCTTTATTCCTTTTATTTGTTTCTCATGTCTAATTGCTGTGGCTAATGTTTCCAAAACTATATCGAACAGGAGTGGTGATTGTGGACATCCTTATCTTTTTCCTGATTTTAGTGTGAAGGATTTCAGTTTTTGACCATTTAGTATGATATTGGCTATTGATTTTTCTTTTTTCTTTTTTTCAGCTTTAATTGAGTTTATTGGTACATTTTAGGGATACAGTATAGTTACATTCATTGTTGGGATCTTGTACCTCTACATGACAAGTCTTGGTTCTCATTTTTTCCCCTTGTCCCTGCCCATGGCTTTTATCAGATTGCGGTAGAGATTGTCTATTCCAATTTTCTGTAAGGTTTTTAACATTTTGTCAAATGCTTTTTCTGCATCTATGGAGATGATTATATGGTTTTTGTTCTTGGTTCTATTAATATAGTGTATTACATTTATTAATTTGCCTATGTTTAACTCTCCCTGCATCCCTGGAATGAATCCCACACAGTCAGGGTATGTGATCTTGATGATCTTCTACAGTCTATTTGCCAGGATCTTTGAAAGATTTTTGCATTTATGTTCATTAGTGAGAATGCCTATAGTTTTCTTTTTCAGTTGGGTCTTTTCTGCTTTTGGGATCAACATGATGCTTGCTTCCAGGAATGAATTTGGGGTATTGCTTCCCTTTCAATTTCACTGAAGTGTTTAAACAGTAGTGGCAATAGTTCTTCACTAAATGACTTGTAGAGTTCAGCAATGAAACCATCAGGACCCTGGCTTTTCTTAGTTGGTAAGTTTTAATTGCATTTTCAATTTCTTTGATATTGGGTCATTTAGAATTTTTAGATCTTTTTCATTCAACTTTGGTAATCTGTCCATTTCTTCAGTGTTTTCCTTCTTAAAGGGTGAATAGGCTCTTGAAGTAGGTATTAATGATCCACTGAATTTGTTATGGGTCCATTGTAATTTCACCCTTTTCATCCCTAATTGCATGGATTTAGACATTTTTCCTTTTTTGGATGTTTGGCTAAGCATTTGTCAATTTTGTTTATTCTTTTGAAAAAACAACTCTTTGCTTCATTGATTTTTTTATCATTTTCTGAATCCCCATTGCATTGATTTGTGCACTGTTCTATAATTTCCTCCCGTGTATGAGCTTTGGATTTGTAATACTCTTTTTCCTCTAGGAGCCTGAGGTTCAGCATCAGGTTGTTTAGTTGAGCTCACTCTGTTTTTCTAATATGAATATTCACTGCTATGAATTACCCCCTTAGGACTGCTTTCATTGTGTCCCATAGATTCTGAAATGTTGTATTGATACTTTCATTATAGAAACTGTCTGATTTCTTCGTTAATTTCCTCTGTGCCCCATTGGTTATCCAGAAGTGTGTTGTTCAATTTCCATGTTTTTATGAAATTCTTTTCCTATTGATCTCCAATTTAATTGCACTATGATCTGATAATATGCAGAAGATAATTTCAATTACTTTGCATTTCCTTAAACATGTTCTATGAGCAAGTATATAATTTATTTTGGAGAATGGCCCATGTGCATCTGAAAAGAATGTGTATTCTGATTTTGTGGGTGGAACATCTATTAGTTTCATTTGTAAACATTTATCAGATTCATTTATTCAAGAGTTTGATTGAGTTCTAGTGTTATATTGTTTATTTTATGTTTATCTATTTGTGACAGTGGGTATTGAGGTCCCTCACTACTACTGTATTAGTGCTTATTTGACTTTTCATGTCCATTAGTATTTGTTTAATATAGTTGGGCATACTAGTATTTGGTGCACATATATTTATGATTATCACCTCTTCCTCTTGGACTGTTCCCTTTACAAGGATGTAGTGTCCTTCTTTGTTCCTCTTAATTATTTTTTGTTTGAAATCCATTTGATTTGTAAAGAGGATAGCTACTCCTGCTCTTTTCTGGGTTCATGTTACATGAAGTGTTGTTTTCCACCCTTTAACTTGCATTCTATGAGTTCCTTTTTTAATTAAGTATGTTTCTTGTATGCAGCGCACTGTTGGATCTTTTTTCTTGACCCAATCTGCCAATCTACTTCTTTTGATTGGTAAATTGAGATCATTAACATTGATGCTTATAACTGATATGTATTGACTTATCCTTGTCATGACTTTTTCTTTTTGTTGGATTCTTCCTCTTTGTATTTAATTTATTTTCATGCCTGATGTATTCATTCTGCTAGTTTTCCTGGGGTCATGATCCTCACTGTCTTTTTCTAGGATATTGTTTTTAAATTTTCAGAGTGGTATTTTGTATTCATGAAACTTCTCAGGTGCTTTTTGTCATAAAGTATCTTATTTCTTCATCAATTTTGAAAAATAATTTTGCAGGATACATCCATCTGGGTTGGAGGTTGTTTTCTTTTAGGGCTTGAAATACATCACTCCAAGCTTTTCTTGCTCTGAGTGTTTGTGTTGAGAAATCTGCTGTGACTCTAATGGGTTTCCTTTGTATATGTGATTTGTTTCTTTTCTCTAAGTGCTTATAGAATTTTGTTATTCTGTTGGTTTTCTGGAATCTTAACTATTATATTCATATGTGTAGATTATATTTTGATCATGGCTAGGTGGAGTCCTATATGTCTCTCTTATCTATATGTCAAGTTGTTTTCCCTCACTTGGGAAGTTTTCTGCCATTACTTCTGTGAACAGTTTTTTTCTTTTATGTTGTTTTCATTCTCTGCTGTTTCTTCATTGACTCCTATCAGTCTCATACTACTCTTCTTTGTGTCATGTAGCAAATGCTGGATTGATTTCTTGTGGTCTCATACTATTTTTAAGAATTTTTTCTTTTGCTGGTCACTAATTGCATTCCTGTCTTCTATATCTGAAATTCTGCCTCACATTAGATCATTCTGCTGCATAAACTTTCAAAGGAGTTTTTAACCTTGTGGTAATCTGTTTGCATCTCTTTTATGGATTGCATTTGTTTTCTGTGTTGGGATTCCATTGTGTTTCTCAGTTCCTCTATTTTTTTTAAATCTGTCTGCTTTAGATTTATTAATCATGTCTTGCACTATAGACACAAATTCTGTTGATGTCTGAGAAATTATTTCTGATTTCATTTTTTTCCAGATCTTCTTTTGTTTTCAGTTAAGAGAGTTCAGGAGATGTAATATCAGATTATTCTATTGTCATTGTCTGTTGTCACTGCCTTAGGTGATCTGGAGGTCTAGTTTTGAGACTTGTTTACTGTCTTCTCATTTCAACAGATTCAGTCTGATATGTCTTTTTTCTGAGGCAAGATTTTGTTTATCCAATGGTCTTCAAGTCTTAGAAAGCCATGGATTGGCCTTTTCTTTACTGTTTATCACTGCACAAATTCCTGGGTTTAGAGTAGTGGCCTTCTCCATCCCTGCATTTTCCTGTTGTCTGGACTGGGTTCTAGCTGAGTCCTGTTCACTTTGGGATTGTATCTAGGCATGGCTTTGGCTAGGGCCTGTACTCCTACCTAGCTGTTTGGAAGGGCCTTTGGCTGGCTGCTGTCCACCCCAGTCACTGGTGTCTGGGTGGCCTTCTGCTTAGGTTCTGAACACGCTACGGATATGGGCCCAGGCCTCTGGCTGTTGCTTCTGCACCTGTATAGCTCTTTTCCAAGTGGGTCTTTGGCTGGGGCTTGCAGGCCCAAGCAGCTGGGTTTGGGGCAGAGCCCTATCTGGACCTGCCTGTAGCAGTGCTGCCATGTCCACATCCAACTTCACTTTTTCTTTATCCATTCATCATTGATGGACATATGAGTCAGTTCCAAAATTTAACTATTATGAGTTATGCTGCCTTAAATGTGTAGATGCATTTATTGCCATAATATGATGTGCTTAACACTTTCAAGAACCTACCTAGAAGAACTGTGTCAAATAATTCAATTTGAAATTCATCTACTTTCAGTTTTATGATTCCTAGGATAATGGTGATACTCCTGATTGCTCAAGATTTTAACCTAGTTGTAATTCTTGAACTACAAGGAAGGAAATTCAATTCATGGTGCTCCAGAAAGTCAGAAAAGTAGATATATATGAATTTGGGCCTGCTAGAAAAGCAACATTTGGTGTAAGAAAGTCCTGAAAAAGTGAAGTGTACATAAAAAAAACCTCTATAAATGGTCATATCACTTAATTCTTTAAATGAACTGTAATATAATATATAGAGATACAATTTTTATAAAGCATGGTGGAGAACTACTTTGAGAAAATTAGCAGAGGTAATATTCCAGAGGTCTCACAGTACATTAAAATATAAGAAATATGATTAGCTAACATGATGAGAGCTTGATAGTCATTTAAAATCCCTTAAATACTATGTACTGTAAAATTTTAGCCTTAGAATCTGGCTCAAACTATACCTTCATCATCAATGTTTAAAAAATAAGTTTGATCTGCTGATAAATTAACTGTCTTTGAGAGCAAAAGTCAATACTTTCAAGAGAAAATATCAACAGTTTACTCCATAATTAATCATTTAAACTAAACATAATAAAATTATTATATCAGCCTACAATATGACCAAAAAATATTGTCCCAACCAAGAAGAATAAACAATTAAAACAAAATATCAGAAATTTTAATATTAGAAGTGAATTGTAAAATAACTTAAATTATTGTATTTAGAGGAAAAATGACCTTAATAAGTGAACACATAGTAATCTCAGAGAAATAAAAACTATTAAGTAGAATTAAAATTATTAATTTTAAAGACATAATATATGAATTAAAATGTTCAAGATGAATTTAGTAGCAGAGTAGCACTTCTAAAAATGAGATAAAAAACATGAAGAAAGGGGAGCCAAAATAGATGCACAGTTAAAAAAATACAAATACTTGATAATGAACCAAGCCTAAATGATGTAAAAAAAAAAAAAAAAAAAAAAAAAAAAAAAAAAAAAAAAA
>NW_022900948.1:1413128-1432270 GCF_012274545.1 Fukomys damarensis
AAAAAAAAAAAAAAAAAAGGAAAAAGAAATAAAGAAAAGAAAAGGTGTAACATATACACAACTGGAATTACAAAGGAAATTTTTGAATTTAGAAAATGCCCTAAAAATTGAAGACAAGGTAAACTTCTCAAATAATAAATGTTGCAAGAAGTTCTCATTCACAAAATTTAACAATGATGAATATAGAATAAATTTCCTGGGACTGAAGGGGAAATGATATAAAGTAGACATTTAGACCCATACAAGGAATAGAAGTTCCACAAATGGTAACTATACAGGTAAATATTATTATGGCACCTTAAGTTTTAGAAAAGACTTACCCATCTGAAACAAAAACTAAATATTATTAATTGATAACATGTAGAAATGGATGACAAGATTACCAAAAGTGGGTAGAGGAAAGAAGAGATATTTTAAATGATTCATTCAGTTTTTTGGATCTATGCCCTTACAATTTTTATTAAATTTGGCAAATATTTTCCATTATTTCTTTGAATACTTTCTTCTGCCTCCCCAATAACTCTCTTTCTGTTGCTTCAATTGCTCACCTGTTAGGCTTCTTGATATTTACCCATGCTAATGAAGCTTTGTTCATTTTATTTTCAACATTTGTAATTTCTCTTCTCTATATTAACTTTGGATTATTTCTTTTTGTTTGTCTTCAACTTCACATTGTTTTTCTTTTCATGTTTGTACTTTTCTATAAATTACACCCAGTATAATTTCTCTTCAGTTTTTTTTAATTTCTAAAGTGTCATTTGGAGACACTTAGCTCTTCCATTTCTGTCTTTATCATATGAACATTTTCTCCTACTTTTTTGAACTTAAGTTAAATTATAATAGTTATATTTATAAATATGCATGTTAATTTTAACATAAATAAATAAAGTTTAATTTGTGGGTTTTAGTTCATTACTTGGAATTAGTTTGATATCTTTGAATTTTGCTTTTAAGTTTTTATAGTAAATTTATCCATCCTGGGGGAATTGTTACATACACATATAACATCTTAATCATCTTTACTTCTCTTTTCCCTTCCCTCTATCCCATTTCCATCACCAGTTCTCTTTCTTATCCTTGCAAAGAACTAATTATTTGATTTATTGTTCTTTTACCTTTTTGTTAGTCTCAATGTCACCATTTTTACTTTTGTCATTATATTTTATTTCTTTGTATTAATTTTAGATTTGAATTTTCTTATTTTTGTAGAAACTTGAAATGCATCATTAGGTTATTTATTTGGAATTATTCTGTTCCTTTGTGTACATTTGTAGATATAAACTTCCTTCTTTGAAATGCTTTCATTATGTCCTATAGATTTGTATACTGTACTTCCATTGTCATTTAATTTTAGAAAATTTTAAAAGTTTTTCCTTGATTTATGTTATTCATTGATTATTTATAATATAAAATTTAATCTCCTTGCTTTGCATAGTTTCTGTGGTTTTGTTTGCTGTTAATTTCTAGCTTCATTTCACTGCTAGTCTGATAGTATGTAGGGAGTTGTTTTAGTTATTGCATACTTACTTAAACATGCTTGTGACATAAGGTATGATCTATTTTGAAAAACATTCCATGGACTGTTGAGAAAAATTTCTATTGTTTGAAGAAACCGTCTATACAGACCTGTTAAGTCAATTTGTCAATTATATGGTTTAACTCTAATATTTTTTGTTGATTTTTTTTGTTGGGCTGACTTCTGTAATTGTGAGAGTGGTGTAGTAAAGTCACTTGCTCTGATTTATTAATGTCTATCTGTCCTTTGTAAATTCAGTAGGCTTTGTTTTATGAAATTGGATGTGCCAATATTTTGTGCATAGATGACAAAGAGAACTTCTGCAAATGATCTGAAACTTACAAAATATTAAGGAAATGTGGAATAGCCACTGTCTTTCACTTCTGTAATTTGCTTTGCTTTGCTTATTTCTTAGGACAATACCAGAGGTTTCATCATTAACTACAAACCTTGGAGTTTAAAATCTTATAAGACTGACAGATTCTGAAGGTGCTCAGTCACATTTCCAGCATGAGACCAGATTTCCAAACTAAGATAACAATCACCATACCTTACAAGCAAAGTACACTTGGACCCTAAAATCTAAGCTTTCTGTAAATCATATGACTACAAAAGAGTTAAGATGAAATGAATGTCACCAGTCCTACTTTCCTAACCCTGACCCCTACTCTTGTCGGCTAGAATATCTAACTAGGTGGATCCTAAAGGTAAATATCCTAACCACAAAGAAGAAGCTACATTTGGGTGAAAATTAAACTGTCTTGTGACAATAATTTTACATAAGTGATGGGAACTGAGAACTGGAATGTCTTATCACACAACCTAAAATGAGGTCATGATTGTAAAACTCCTATACGAGGTAGATTTTAACCCAGCCTGGGGTCGATCATATGGCACAGTCCTTGGTGCAGGCTGACCCTTTGCTAACAAAGTAAATGCTTTTGTTTTACCCACTTTTGCATCTTTGTGAGTCACTTTTACCAGTTCCTTCTGCACCATGGACAATTCCAGTTTTTATCTCATCTGGCTGAACTATTCCCTTTACCAGTGTGTGACTGCTATGTTTATCTCATTAAATCAATTTGGATTGACTCCTGCTGTGTGGAAATATGACAATTATTCATACTTATTTTCAGGCATCAGTTGAATAGGGGATCACTTTCCATTCCATGTATTCCTTTTGTAGAAGGTTTATCTCCTGTAGGTAATATAAAATTGCATTTTCTTAATAAAGTCCACCACTCTGTTTTTTGATTGAGGAGTTGAGACCACTGATATTGAGAGTTATTACTTTTATTATTATTATTATTTTAAAACTATAGTAATGGGGAAACAACAACTTGTCTTAGTAATTTTGTTTTCTTAGGAATCAGAAGTAGATTGGGTTACAGAAAAAATGTGTTTACCCCTTGAATTAAAAAAAAAGTGATTTTCATATAGCTCATATTCTCTTTCATTTCTCTACCTATACAGCTGTTAATTTTTAAATAAAGTAAAATTTTAAAGAAGTTTTTCATCATGTGTTTGAAAAATTCATATAATACAGAAGCCAAATATATATAGTGAATAGATAAAATTATTTTAAATATACCCCTTCTTATCCTACCTTTTCATTAGCAGTGTTGACTATACATTTGTTGTCTTCTTCGCCCCCTCCTCTTTTATTTTTATTGTTTTGAGACGGGTCTTGCCATGTTTCCAAAGTTGGCCTCAACTTACAGTGATCCTCATGCCTTAGCTTCTTAAGTGTTGGATTCCAGGCATGCACCAGAATGACTAATTGTAAGTTTGATATGTTCTTCTTGACCCTTTTCTGGACATTAACATCTATCTATCTATTATCTATCTATCTATACATGTATATATATATACACGTATATATATATATATATATATAGAGAGAGAGAGAGAGAGAGAGACATGTGTTCCTATTTTTTAAAATTAGCAGCAATATTATATATATATTGTTTTATAAATTGCTATTATTTTATGAATGATACATCTTTGATGATTTGTAAGAGACAGTTGACAGAGAGGATTCTGAGGGAATATCATTGCTTGATCAAAAAGAAACAATGACATGGAGAGGTTTTTGTCTTCCCTGTCTGTCCTCTTCACATCTCCAAATTCTTGTCTGTGCAGTTCTGATTTTATCATGAGACCACAAGGCAACAGGCCTAAGGATGGAAAGCCAACATGCAAATTTTAACAGTGAGTTTTGTTGTCTAACAAAAAACTTACAACAATAACTATTCATTTTCTTTCTGGCACATTAGCTGTAGCTCTGCTGGGTTTACCCAGGGTTGGCTTATCTTGGCTCCAAGCTCTGAGCTTGGTTCAGCTTGTTTTTGAGTCAGTGATTCCCTTAAAAATTCTTTGTATGGTGGGTAACAAAAATGTAAAACCATGAGCAGAAACATGTAAACCCTCTTAAGATCCTCACTTAAAATTGGTATACACACAATTACTGTCATCCATATTTGATTGGTCAATGTATGTTGTAAGGCCAAGCCCAAAATAGCTCATTCTATTACAACTGAAGATCAAACTTCAGGGAAAGGGATAATAGAGCTGGGAAAAATAGTCTTATTGACATTGAAAGTTGGAGGAGCACAAGTGTGAGAAAACAGTAAGTTCTGATGACAGCATGAAGCTTCTGAAATTAGACTGGCAATGATTTTTATAGGCCATTATATGGGTTGAAAATGACCCCTGTTTGATTATACCACAGTTTCCACTTGTACCTGAAATCATTTTAAATGATATAAAGCAGCTGTATTCTACTTTAACTGTATCTTTATCTATGGGTATTTATTTTTTACTTTTTTATCTATGGTATTTAAATTGTTTCCAATTTTACATTCTATAATGAACATTTTATATAAATTTGATATAATATAGGTGCATTTTTCCCATTAAGTTTATTCATACATTTAAGGTAAACACTACAGTTACATTCATCATTGGGATCTTGTACCTTTACATAATGTATCTTGGTTCTTATTTTTTCCTCATTCCCATGCCCTCCCTTCACCCTTCCCTATTTACAAAGACTTTGTTTCCCTTTTTTCCTTTTCAAATATTTTTTCATTTCCTTTATTTCCTTTCCCCTACTCTTCCCACTTTCTCTTCTCCTTTAGATCTTTTCTTTCTGTTTCACAAGATCAATTATGCGATTTAAACCTTATTTTACTTTAGTTTTTATATCAGAGAAACTCCTTGGTATTTATTCAAGTGTGTGCTATTTATTTCACTTCAGAATATGGCCTCATTGTACATCCATTTAGCTATAAATATCTCTAGTTTCTCACTATTTATGTCTGAGTTGAACTCCATTTTATAGAAAAAACACATTTATATCCAATCTCCTCTTGATGGGCAATGGGCTATTTGCACATTTTAGCCATAACCAATCGTGCTGCTATAAATGAGGGTGTGCATACATCATTATGGTATGATTCTTTTAATTCTTTTGGAAAGATATTCAGCAGAGGGATAGCTGGGTCAAATGGGACCTCTAATTCCAGATCTTTGAGTTATCTCCATTTTGATTTCCACAGTGGTTGGCCCAGTCTGCACTCCCACCAAAAATGGAGAAGGGTTCCTTTCTCCGCACAGTCCTGCCAACATTTTTTATTGGTTGCTTTCTTGATAGCAGCCACTCTTTCTGAGGTAAGGTGAATCTCAGTGTTGTTTTCATCTGTAGCTCTTGAATGACCAGTGATGTTGAACATTTTTTTTCATATATTTATTTGCTGCTCTTATTTGTCTGAGAAATGTCAGTTCATTTCAGTTGCCATTTTAAAATCAGGTCTTTATAATGGGGGAGGTCTGACTGTTTTGAATTCTTTATATGTTCTAAATGGCTGATTTAGCTCAGTGGTTCTGGTGCCTGTCTTGCAAGTGCAAGGACCCGAGTTTGATCCCTGGTACCAAAAACAAACAAACAACCCTAAATATATATCCTAGATAGTAGTTCTTTGTCCAAGGAAGATCTGGTAAATTTTTTTTCACATATTGTACATTGTCTCCTAGCTCTGTTGGGGATTTTACTCCTACTGCAGCAGCTTTTTTAGTAGGATAAGATTCCAACTGTTGATTCTTGAGGATTTATTCATAAAGCATTTTCCTGTGCCAATGACTTAAGGGTTCTACCTAATTTCTTTTGCAGCACATTTAGTGTTTCTGTTTTAATATTTAGATTTTTAAAGCACTTTGATTTTATTTTAGTGCAAGGTAAAAGATAGGGGGTGTAGTTTTAATCTTTGGCAAATTGAAAGCAAGTATTTCCAAAATCATTTATTAAAGAGGCTATCTTTTTTTTTTTTTTTTTAAAAAGAGCCTATCTTTCCTCCATTGAGGATGTATGGCTCCTTTGTCAAAGATGATGTAGCTGAGTACATCTGGAATTGTTTCTGCATCTTCTAATCTATTCCACTGATCCTTGGGTCTGTTTATTTGCCAATACCATGCTGTTTTTATCACAGTGGATTTGTAGTAAAGTTTCAAGTTGGGAACTGTGATATCCCCTGTCATGTCTTCATTGCCTAGAATTGCTTTTGCTATTCTAGGTCTCTTCTGGTTCCAAATGAATTTTTGGATTGTTCTCTGAAATATACTGTTGGGATTGCAATAGGGATCACATGGAATCTGAATAGCAGTTTTGGAAGTATGGCCATTTTCACTATATTGATTCTTGTTACACAGGAACAAGGGATGTCTTTCCATTTTCTTATATCCTCTTTGATCTCTTTTATCAGAGTGTTGTAATTCACAGTGTAAAGGTCTTTTGATTCATTTGTTCAATTGCTTCCCAGACTGTTCCTTGTTTTGGATGCTATTGGGAAAAGAATTGTTTCCCTAATTTCTCTCTCATTGATTCTATTTTTTTTGTACAAGAAGGCTATTGACTTTTGAGTGTTGACCTGTTATTCTGCTACTCTACTGAATCTGTCAATTAAGTCTAGAAGTCTTTTGACACAATTTTTTGGGTCTTCTATGTGGTGTATCATATCATCAGCAAATAATAATAGTTTAATTTCTTCCTTTCCTATTTTATTCCATTTCTTTCTTTCTCTTGTCTAATTGTTATGGCTAATATTTCCAGGACTACATTGAACAGGAGTGGTTATAATGAACATCCTAGTCTTGTTCCTGATTTTAGTGTGAAGCTTTTGTTTTTGACCATTTAGTATGATGTTGGCTGTTCGTTTTTCATAGTTAGCCTTTATCAGTTTGAGACAAAGACCATGTATTTCAATTTCCAGTAATGTTTTTTTTATCATGAATGGCTTTTCAATTTTGTAGAATGCTTTCTCTGCATCTATTGAGATGATCATATGGTTTTTGTCCTTGCCTTTGTTAATATAGTTTATTACATTTATTGATTTACATATGTTGAGCCATCCTTGCATCCGTAGAATGAATCCAACTTGGTTAGGGTGTATGATCTTCTTGGTGACCCTCTGTATTCTGTTGCCAGTGATCTTACTGAGGCATTTTGCACCTATATTCATTAGGAAAATTGACATCATTTTTGGTTGTGTCTTTCCCTGGTTTTGGAATCAAAGTAATACTTGCTTCCAGGAATCAATTTGGAAGTATTTCTTCCCTTTCAATTTCATTGAACAGTTTAAAGTGTAGTGGCAACAGTTCTTCTCTAAATGTCTTGTAGAATTTAGCAGTGAAGCCATCAGGACCTGGGTATGTATTGTCATGTTATTTTCTTGTTGTTGGCTCTTTTATTTTCCCCCATTCCTTGAATTTCTTGCTTTGCATTGGTGTATTTGCCGTTAGCCCTTGTAGAGTTGTGACCTTCACTGTCTTTTCTCAGGATATTGTTTAGAATTGTTTGGAGTGCTGGTTTTGTATTCATGAAAATTTTCATGTGTTCTTTGTTAAGGAAGTATCTTATTTTTCCCATCAATTTAGAATGATAGTTTTGCAGATTACATAAGTCTAGTTTGGAGTTTATTTTCTTTTAGGACTTGAAATACCTCACTCCAGGCTCTCCTTGACTTGAGGGTTTAGGTTGAAAAGTCTGCTGTGATTCTGATGGGCTTCCCTTTGCATATGAATTGTTTCTTTTGTCTAACTGATTGCAGTATTTTGTTCTTTTATTGAGTTTCTGGGATCTTGATTTTTATATGAATAGATGTAGATTTTTTTTTGATCATGGCTTTTTGGAGTCTCCTGTACCTCACTTATCTGTATGTCAAATTCTTTCCCTCTGGGAAGTTTCTGTCATTAATTCTGTGAACAGCTTTTTTAAAATGTCATTTGTGCTTCTACCTGCTGTTTCATGGATTCCTATCAGTTTTTTTTTATTATTGTTGTTTTGTATCATCTAGGCATTGTTGGATTGATTTCTCATGATAGCGTACTATTTTTGTTTGTTTGTTTCCAGGGATTGAACTCAGGCTCTTGTCCTTGTGAGGCAGCTTGCAAAACCATTGAGCAAAATCCCTGGCCTGATCCCTTACTATTTTTAAGAGATCTCTCATTTCATGGTCACTGACCACAGTCCTATCTTCTATATCTGATATTTTATCTTCACATTCACTCATTCTTCTGTGAATACTTTCAATAGTTTTTAATCTCCTGGATATCTGTTTGAATCTGTTTCATGGATTCTATTTCTTTCCTATGTTCATTGAGCAAAATCCCTGGCCTGATCCCTTACTATTTTTAAGAGATCTCTCATTTCATGGTCACTGACCACAGTCCTATCTTCTATATCTGATATTTTATCTTCACATTCACTCATTCTTCTGTGAATACTTTCAATAGTTTTTAATCTCCTGGATATCTGTTTGAATCTGTTTCATGGATTCTATTTCTTTCCTATGTTGTGTTTTCATGGTTCCCATTTTTTTTCACCCATTTGTTTCCTATGCATTTGTTTCCTGGGCATTCATGGTTTCCATCATGAGCTCTTCTTTTTTTAAAAAAATCTGTTTCTGTTGTAGAGTTTCTAATCACATCTTTCATTTGGTGCAAAATCCCTGTGGTTATCTGGGAAATCATTTCTGCTCTGAAATTTCCTAGAGCCTTATTCACCTGTTTTGTTTCTTTCTGTGCTATCAGTTCAGGGTGTCCAGGTGGTTGACTGTCACACTTTTCCACCTCATTTACCCTGAATTTACCTTTGGTGACCTGGAAGTCTGAGTTTGTGCCTTGTTTAAATGACTTCTCTTTTCTATTTTTGTTATTGGTACTGTCCCTGTATTAATTCCTGCATTAATACATCAATCTTCAATCTTCCATTAATATTTCAATCTTCAATCAATGTTCCAGATATAGTTGGTCTTTAGGTTTTGGGTTTCTAATTACTCTGAGACATTCTCATTTTCATAATACCAGGAGGAACCACTGATTAGATCAGTTATAACACCACAGCCCAATCAATGCAATCATCAACAACAATAGTATCAAACACAGTATAGAAAATGACAATTTGTGGTAGTTATTAATCTGTCACTTTTAACAGTTTGAATTAAATCAAAATTTAGGACCAGTCCAAAATATGTTCATAATGAATAAACTGTTCAATATAGCAACTTTGCCCTTTCTGATGGGGACTTGGAAGTAGTTGGGGAGGGAGAGATAGATAGATAGGATAGAGAAAGGTTAGAAGTGAGACCAGAAGACACAGAAAGTTCACACAAACTTTAGGAAGCTGTTGAAGAGAAGAGGAGAAGACATATCAAATTATAAAGAAGAACAGAACAAACTAACAGCAACAGGGAATCTAGAAACTGTTATCAATTTCTTTTAAAACTAATGACAATTGAGAGAAAATAAGAACAAAGAAAGAATTTCAAATTAAGATAGGAATATGAAAAAAAAGGGAAATGAAGAAGGTGGGAGGGAGAGGGAGAGGGAGAGGGAGAGTGGAGGAGGAGAGAGGGAGAGGGAGAGAGAGAGGAAAAGAAAAAAGGAAAATTTGAGAAAAGAAAAGAATAGATAAAAAAATTAAAATGATTAAAGATAAGAGAAAAACATTACTTTGAAAATAAAAAGTAAAGATAAAGGAGGACCAGGGATTTAGCTCAGTGGTTCTACTGCCTGACTCACAAGCACAATGTCCTGAGTTCTACCTCCAGTACCAGAAAAAAAAAAGGGCCTCCTTCACTTTATGCCTCTGCTGATGCAATAGACAGTCTGGGCAAGAGTGTGCAGATCTAAGTTAATTAGTCTCAACAAACCAGCATCTGTGTCCTGAGGTTCAGGATGATTTCTGGCTGCAAGGCTGAAGTTGAGATCTCTGACCTCTTGTTGGGTTGAACTTTTCAAGGTTCTACTACAAGTTGCACCTGCATTTCCCCTGAAGATAGTCTAGGTTCTGATGGGAGGTGCTGATCCCACCAACTTACCAACTATGGTGGTCTTGTGTGCCTTTATTGTAGAGATTTTCTTCACTTTTCCAGTGCACTTCAATTTCATCTAGGATCCTCAGTGAGGCCCTCTTTCTCTTGTTTGTGTGGGGGTAGGGGGCATAGTAGCTGTGCTGGTGCCTGCAGGCTGGGTTCCTCCTCTGCCCCATTGCAAAGGGGCAGGATCACCAGAGGGCCACAAGCTGCTGCTGTGCTACTCAGATCCTCTGTGTCAAAGGAGGGCAAGTGTTATTATTTAAAGGTATTGAATCCTACTATCATATTATTTTTCCAGTGCCAATTCCAACTCTTTTTTTAGCTAATCTCTCCACTGGATGTGTAGTCCCCTTCCTTTTTTTCTGGTGCTGGTGGCTTCCTTGCTGTATTTTCTGCAATACTGATTTAGTGATCATCTTTTGCTTTAATATTTCTTTGTAGTGGAAATTCTTTACTTCTCTGTCAGCATTCACTGTATGGAATTAGTACATATACATAACACATTTCAATTTTTCTTCTTGTATCTCTTCAAACATTTAGATCATTTTGTTTCTTAATTATTGGCCTATAGCTTTCTGTACTCCTGTGTCTATGAGAACAGCTTTACTAGTTTTTAGGGGCATCTTGTTGCCTTGTGTTTTCATGCTCCCATTGTTTTTGTATTGTAGGTTAAATAAAAGTTAGGATACAGAATTTATGCCACTTCTGTGGATCTCCTTTATAGATTCTGTCTCCTTGTGTTATGTCCTTGAGTTTTGTTTTGTTTGTATCCCTCTTCAATGTATTCAGTATAATATTTGAAGATCTAATTATTGTCTCACCTTTTTCTTAGGACTTGATTCCCAGCGCCAGTCAAAGAAGAGAAAACAAACTACAATAATTTTGATAACATAGAGACAAATCAGATAATAGCATACATTAAAAAGCACTTGAAAACAATTATTCTGTCACCATTATAACAGATAAAAAATAATGAGTCAAAGACAAACTAGCTGTTTACCAACCATAAAAACCAGCAAGTATTATGATTATATCATCCTTAAAAATGAATATGCAATAATGTAGACACACAGATGAACTAAATATTGACATATACTAAATATTTATGAAAAGCATCAACTCTAGCACCATTAATAATAGAAATGAATTCAAGAAAAATAGCAAAAAGTCAGAAGTTAAAAGTTAAAGTCTAATAGTAATAATAATAAAAATGGAAGGCATGGGAGTAGGAAAAATGAAGGAATGAAAAACAGAAGCTTAGACGGAAGAAACATGGAAAAATCCAATTAAATAATAAAGAAAACTAATAGAATTAAGTAAAAGTAACAGAAAAATTTAAATAAGAAAATAAGGATAAATATAAACAGTAAATGATAGGGGAAAATAAACAAATACAAATGAACAAACAATTTAAACAAAACAAGAAAAAAAAGAAAAAGAAATGAATTTTTAAAAATTTCTCCATGTGTTTGGGTGTGTAGTTTCTTTCCAGAGTGTGTGGTATATTCCACCAGAATATTTGGGGGCTAGTGAATCATACTATAGCTAATTTTGTTTCCACACCCATTTTTTGCTATGGAAGTGCTGTGTGCTGTCCTTCCTTTCTTGCTGGGCATGGTCAGTCAATGGTGTAGTGTCTGCGTTAGGATTATATTCACTTCCATGATTCTTAGTGTTTATATTTTTATGTTTGCCAAAGTCACTTCTGTCTCTGACTGACATTATGGCTTGTGGTCTTGTGAGGGAACTCCTAGCTCCAGAGACTCGCTGTCCACAAACCTCAGGATGTGATAACTGTACAACTACACTGTATCCATGGCCACACTACAAGTTACTCAAAGATTTCACTTGGCTTCAGATTGGATTTCCTTCTTCTTTACTACCCCATCTCTCTGATACTCTTTTCAACAAATTTCTCATAGATTATTTTCTCTGAATTCTGATTTGTTTCCATAAGTGAGCAAAACTGTTATGACCTACATTTATTCTTCTTTGTGAGCCTCCCTGAAGCTCCTACTTAGAAATGGGCCATTGCCATGTTAATGCTCCCTTTCTCTTCTTTCATTGATGTAACTACTTGTTTTACAGTATCTACAGGTCACTGTTTCATTTCTTTTGTCTTTTTACTCTAGTTGAAATGAGATGGGCTTGGAGGGTGGGATGGGAATCCGACCACTTCCTCAGCCAGATAAAAGGAAAAATAAATGGTGAGAGAGTTAATGTTTTCCTGCAATTTTAGAAGTAGAACATCTTCTTTTGCCACTTTTGTTCAATGTACTACTCAAGTTTATATTCAGAATAAGTTAAGATAAAGTAGTGAAAGGCAGAAGTAAGATTTTTCAAAATTAAAAGTGATAGAGTATCTAGTATAGAAATTTTTAAGCATTCTGTGAAAATACTACTAAAACAAATAGTTTAGCATATTTGTATAAGTTCCATACATAAAAACCAATTGTACTTCTATCCATTCATTATCAACAATTACAACTAAAAATGAAATGAATAATACCATTTATAATAACATCAACAACATGAAAAATTTCATGCCGAATTTGGAATATATATACATACAAATTCTTGTAAGCTACTAAACTTTGCTAAAATTTAAAAAGATCTAGAAATTGTGAGTAATGTTATGTAGATAATTATGAAGTCTCAATAGTACTTTTTGCAGTTCTTTTCAAAGTAGTGTATATAATAATAAAGTTTATGGGAAGCACCTTTAAAATTCATAAAAATTGAAAATAACTTATATAAACCAAATAGTTTTCAAAAAGAATAAATAGGAAGAACTTGCACTACCTGATTTCAAGGTGCAGTGCAGACCTAGGAAGTTGGATATGTCCAGATAAATGTACATCTGCTGTGGAAAGTCAGCTTAAGAAATAGGTCATGTGAACTGCAACCAGCAAGGACATAGTGTTGGGACCACTCAAACCCTCCAGGTTTCATAGCTGACCACCAAGTGTCAGAAATGAAGCTAAAGGACTTAATGTTTGCCCTGTCAGCTTTTGCTATTGCTGTGGTCCAATTCTTTTCTATCTTTTTATTCTTCAATTTTTCAATGTGAATTTTTATCCCATACCACTTTATATCAGGAATATGTAACTTGATGTTTGAATTTTCAGTGGTTTACAGGTAAAAGTTAATTTTAACTCTTATTTTGATACCATGAATTGAACTAAGGACCTTGTCCTTGCCATACAGTCAAGGAAACACTGAGCTAAATCCATCGTCTTATCTTGAGTCTTACTGGAGACTTTGTACTTGAACTTTTGAATAATGCTTAATCTGTTGAAATTTTTGGAAGGACATAACTATGTTTTTAGTCATATCCAGGATAGTCATATCACTTTAGGGAAACTTGTGATCCTGTGTTTATTTTGGAAATTAAGAATGGTTTAAAGAGATGTATGTGGGGGACAAGTTGACAAGGGATAGACTGTGGTAGTTAAGGTGGTTGTCAATTTGATTGCCTTGAGAACCCTCTAGTAGCTTAGTAAAATTACACTTCTAGGAATGTCTGGGAAGTTTAAAGATGTGTGGTCTCAGTACTATATCTGGTTCCCCGTCCCTCTCTCTCTGGCATTGTTTCCCTAATCTGCTTCCTAGATAACATGAACTGAATGGCTTTGCCCAACCATCATGTTTCTACCATGAAGCCAACTGCCTATAGACTGAATGATCAAAAAACATAAGCCAAATTAAATCTGTCCTCTTTAAAATTGTATGCTGGAAAACTAAACTTTCACCTGTTAAAGATTAAAAGTAAACCCTTATCTTTCAACATGGACTAAACTACAATCCAAGTGGGTAAAAGATCTAAATATTAAAAAAGAAACACTAAACTTGCTGGAAGATAAGTTAGGCAGAACTCTCAAAGACATTGGCATAGGAAAAGACTTTATGAACATATCATCAGTATCATGGGAACTTTCAAAAAGAATAAAAAAAGAAACGGATCTCATCTCATCCAAAAGCTTCTGCACTGCAAAAGAAAACACCAACAGAGCTGAGACAATGTACAATGTGGGAAAAATTTTTTACCAGCTGATCCACAGACAAAGGATGAATATCCAGAATATATAAAGAACACAAAAAAGGAAAACCAGACCTCTCATATAGCAAGACCCAATTCAAAAATGGCCATCTGAAGGTGAGACCTGTGATGGCCACTCTTTTCCTCATCCCACTCTGCAAATTCTTTCTTTTTTCTCCCCTCTTTCTCCAACACAGTGTCTTTCTCCACTATATTATACCGCATCTCTCTTTCCATTCCTGCTCCTGCCCTAATTCAGATTTCTCATTTTATCATTTTCTCTTTTTTCTTTATGTTCTTTTCTTCTGTCATCTTGCCTCAGGCAAGGGTAAATAGCTTCAAAGGAAAGTGAATCCCTATTACTGTTAAGTGGTTATATTCTTGTCCTTATTCATGCACTCTGTCTTTCCCTTTTGAATTTAACATGTTTCTAAAGACTTTATAGTCATTCTATGTCCTATGGCTTTACTTGAAACCTTCTCCAATTCTTTTTCTTATCTATGCCTTTCATCCTAACTCTGTCTAAGCCCCCATCCTAAATGGTAAATATACTATGTTGAAAAGTGTATTCACTGTAAACATATTTAAGGGTGCTTCTTGATATTAATTTAATTCACATGGTTTAAAGGTGATAGATTAATGACTATAAGGAATGGTCAATTTGTAAGTTGTGCTTGATCCTTTTGTGTTGCTGAGTGCATCAATTGGGCTAAAGGATTGTGATTGATTTAATGAGTTGTCTTCTCTGATATTAAGAAAATGAGAATGTCTATGAGTCATTAGAGACTCAACAGCTAAAGCACAACTATATCATGAAGGTTTAAGTAATAACACAGAAATTAAACCAAGGGAAACCCAACAACAAAAATAAATATGAGAAAACACTTAAGCAAGACACAGAGACAGACTTCCAGTTCACCAAAGGCAAAAAGGAGGGCAAATGCAGATGAAAAGTCTGATAGCAAACCAGCAGGAGACCCTGAACTCATAGTACAGGAAGTAATAAAACAGATCAATCAGTCTCTAGGACCATGACAGAAGCTATGAAGGCCTAGCATAAGAAAGAAATGGAAACAATGAATGCCTAACATAGGAAAGAAAGGGAATACATAAAATAGATTCAAACAGATATCCAGGAGATAAAAAACTCTATTGAAAGTGTTTCCAGCAGAATAAAAGAATGCAAAGATAGAATCTCAGACATAGAAGATAGAATACTGGTCAGTGACCATGAAAAGAGAGGTCTCTTAAAATAAGTAAGGGATCATGAGAAGCTGATCCAACAACTCCAAGATAATGCAAAGAAGAATAACATAAGACTGATAGGAATCCATGAAATAGCAGGAGAAAATACAAATGACTTAAAAAACCTGGTCACAAAATTAATGACAGAAAACTTCCCAAACAGAAGGGAAGAATTTGACATACAGATAAGTGAGGCATATACAACTCCAACTAGCCATAATCAAAAAACCAAAAACCAAAAAACAAAAAAAACTACACCTACACATATAATAATAAAAATCCCAGAAACCTAACAAAAAAACAAAATACTACAAGCAGTAAGAGAAGAGAAATAATTCACATGCAAGGGAAAGCCCATCCGAAGCACAACAGACTTTTCAACACAAATCCTCAGGTCAAGGAGAGCCTGGAGTGAGGTATTTCAAGTCCTAAAAGAAAACATCCTCCAACCCAGACTGAAGTATACTGCAAAACTCTCTTTCAAAATGGATGGGGAAATAAGATTCCATGACAAAGAACATTTGAGAAACTTCATGAATACCAAACCAGCACTACAAGGAATTCTAAACATATCCTCAAAAAATACAATGAAGGTCACAACACCATGAAACCCAACAGACCAAATCAAATAAGAAAGGCAAGAAACTAAAAGGAGACAGGAGAAAAAGTAAAAAGAGTCAACAAAAGGCCAATAACATGACAATAATTAGTCAGTACATATAAGTTATAATCATTAATGTCAATGGCTTCAATTCACCAATCAAGAGAAAGAGACTGGCAGAATGGATTAAGAAGCAAAAGTCCAACAATATGTTGTGTACAAGAAAAACACCTAGTGCAAAATAGAAGCCCATAGACTGAAAGTGAAAGGATGGAAAACAATTCCCCAAGGGACAGAAGCCCAGAAAAAAGAAGGGGTAGCAATCTTATTTGCAGACAAAGTAAATTTCAAACCAAAACTGATTAAGAGAGACATAGAAGGCCACTACATCCTTGTAAAGCAATTCAAGAGGAAGAGATGACAATCATAAATGCACCAAATATTTATGCCCCACCTATATAAAACAAATATTAAGGAACATGAAAAACCAAATAAGCACTAATAAAATTGTAATGGGGGATCTAAATACCCCACTAAAACAAAAAGACAGATATATTCTAGATACAAATATTATCTTGTAAAAAAATCAACTATGAAATAGTAGAAGTGAACCAAGCTCTTGAATATATGGGTTTAATAAATGTCTGTAGAGTGATCTACCCCACAAAATCAGAATATACATTCTTTTCATCTGCACATGGGTTTTTCTCCAAGATAGACAACATACTAGCTCATAGACGAGGTTTGAATAAATGAAAAGTAATTGAAGTTATCCCCTGTATATTATTAGATTATAGTGAAATCAAGCTTGGGATCAATAGCACAAGGAACCATAGGAAACTAAACACAAACACATGGAAACTGAACAACACTCTCCTGAACAATTAATGGATAACAGAGGAAATTAAAGAAAAAATAATGATAAATGATAAAATAAATGATAATGCCAATACAAAATACAGGAATCTATGGGACACAATGAAAGCAGCTCTTCATGGAAAATTCATAGCACTGAATGCCCAGACTAGGAAAACAGAGAGAGCTCAAATATAGAACCTAACAATGAATGTTAGATGCCTAGAAATACAAGAGCAAGAAAAACCCAAAGCTCATAAAAAAGAGGAAATTACAAAGATTAGAATAGAAATCAACTCAATGGAAACTAAGAAAATGATATAAAAATAAATGAATCAAAGAGTTGGTTTCTTGAAAGAATAAATAAAATTGATAAACCCTTAGCTATCCTTATCAAAAAAAGGAAAGAATGGTTCAGAACCACACAATTAGTAAAAAGGTGAGGTAACAACAGATCCAACAGAAATCCAGAGGATCATCAATATGTTTTTTGAGAACCTGTACTCCAATATAATGGAAAACATGGGAGAAATGGATAGATTGCTAGATACTTAGGAATTACCAATATGGAAAGAAGATAAAACATTTTAAGCACCCCAATTACAATAAGTGAAATTGAAAATGTAATTAAACTTTAGCAACAAAGAAAAGCCCAGATTCTGATGGAATCACTGCTGAATTTTATGAGACACTTAGAGAAGAACTACTGCCATTACTCTTCAAACTTTTCAATGAAATTGAAAGGAAAGCAATACTTCCAAATTCATTCCTGGAAGCAAGTATCATTTTCATTACCAAAAGAGGGAAAGACCCAACCTAAAAAGGGCCAATGTCCTTAATGAATATAGATGCAAACGTCCTGAATGAGAAACTAGCAAACAGAATACAAAGGATCATCTAGAAGATAAAAAATCATGACCAATTTGGATTTAATCCAGGGATGAAACTATGGTTTAATATACATAAGTCAATAAATGTCATACACTATATTAACAGAGTCAAAAACAAAAACTATATGATCCTTTCAATAGATGAAGAAAAAGCATTGGACAAAATTCAACACCCATTCATGATAAAAACCCTGCAAAAAATTGGAATAGATGGTGTATATCTCAATTTAATAAAGGCTATCTATGAAAAACCAATAGCCAACATCATATTAAATGACCAAAAACTGAAAACCTTCATGTCAAAATCAGGAACAAAACAAGGATGCCCACTATCACCACTCCTCATTGATATAGTTCTAGAAATATGAACCACAGCAATTAGACAAGAGATAGAAAGTAAAGCAATAAAGATAGGAAAAGAAGAAGTTAAACTGTCATTATTTGCTGATGATATGATACTCTTCATGAAGGCCCAAATAATTCCTGCAAAAGACTTTTAGATTTAATTGACACTTTTAGCAGAGTAGGTGGATATAAGGTCAATACTCAAAAATCAATAGCCTTCTTGTACACAGATAGCAGACTCACTGAGAGAGAAATTAGGGAAACAATTCCTTTCACAATAGCATTCATAAAAATGAAGTATCTAGGAATCAATCTAAAGAAAGAAGCAAAAGACCTCTACACTGAAAACTACAGCAGTCTGAAAAAAGGAGATCGAAGAGGATATAAGAAAATGGAAAAATGTCCCCTGCTCCTGGGTAGGAACAATCAACATAGTAAAAATGGCCATACTACCAAAACTGCTAAACAGTTTCAATGCAATGCCAATTGAAATGACAACACTATGTTTCACAGAACTAGAAAAAATAATCCAAAAATTCATTTGGGACCATAAGAGACCTACAATAACAAAAGTCATCCTAGGCAACAGAGAAATGTCAGTGGGTATAACAATTCCCAACTTGAAACTATACTACAAAGCCACTAATGAAAACAGCATGGTATTGACAAAGAAACAGACTGTAAGATACAAAAAGAACTGCAGAACTAAAAGGCAACCTATATTGTGGGAAAAAAAATTACCAACTGCTCCTCAGACAAAGGACCCTTATCTAGAATGTATGAAGCACTCAAAACAACCAGCCGACCCAAATATAAAGGCCCAATTAAAAAATGGGCATCTGAAATGAACAGACATTTCTCAGACAAAGAAGTAAAAGTACAAAGTAAATATATGAAAAAAAATGTTCCACAACACTGGTCATTTGAGAGATGCAGATAAAAACAACACTGAGATTCCACCTCACCCACAAAGAATGGTTGGTATTAAGAAATCAAACAATAACAAATGTTGGCAGGGTTGTGGGGAGAAAGGAACCCTTCTCCATTGTTGGTGGGAGTGCAGACTGTTGCAACCACCATGGAAATCAATATGGAGTTACCTCAAAGAGCTGGGACTAGAGGTTCCATTTGACCCAGCCATCCCTCTGCTGAGTATCTTTCCAAAAGAATTAAAAGAATCATATCACAGTGATATATGCACACCTATGTTTATAGTAGCACAGTTTGTAATAGCTAAAACTTGGAAACATCCTAATTGCCTATCTGTTGGAGACTGGAT
>NW_022900948.1:1432492-1438463 GCF_012274545.1 Fukomys damarensis
AAAACAGCATGGTATTGACAAAGAAACAGACTGTAAGATACAAAAAGAACTGCAGAACTAAAAGGCAACCTATATTGTGGGGAAAAAAATTACCAACTGCTCCTCAGACAAAGGACCCTTATCTAGAATGTATGAAGCACTCAAAACAACCAGCCGACCCAAATATAAAGGCCCAATTAAAAAATGGGCATCTGAAATGAACAGACATTTCTCAGACAAAGAAGTAAAAGTACAAAGTAAATATATGAAAAAAAATGTTCCACAACACTGGTCATTTGAGAGATGCAGATAAAAACAACACTGAGATTCCACCTCACCCACAAAGAATGGTTGGTATTAAGAAATCAAACAATAACAAATGTTGGCAGGGTTGTGGGGAGAAAGGAACCCTTCTCCATTGTTGGTGGGAGTGCAGACTGTTGCAACCACCATGGAAATCAATATGGAGTTACCTCAAAGAGCTGGGACTAGAGGTTCCATTTGACCCAGCCATCCCTCTGCTGAGTATCTTTCCAAAAGAATTAAAAGAATCATATCACAGTGATATATGCACACCTATGTTTATAGTAGCACAGTTTGTAATAGCTAAAACTTGGAAACATCCTAATTGCCTATCTGTTGGAGACTGGATAAATAAAACGTGGTTTTTCTAAAAAATGGAAAAGTACTCAACCATAAAGCATGACAAACTAGAGTCATTCATAGGAAAATGCATGCATATTGAGGCTATACTCTTAAGTGAAATAAATAAGACACACATGTGTAAATACTGAATAGTTTCTGTGGCATGCAAAACTGAAAGTGTAAATAAGATCCCCATTGTCTAACTGACAATGTGAAATAGGAATTAAAGAGCTAATGGCTGAGGGGAAGTGGGAAGGGTAGGGTAAAGAAATAAGGGCAAAGAAAAAATATGAGCAAAGGAAAAAATGGAACCAACCTCTTTGTAAATAGGGGAGGGTGGAGGAGGTGAAAGGAGGGCTGAAGTATGGGGAAAAATGAGAACCAAGATGTGTCATTTAAAGGTAAAAGATCCCAGTGATAAATGTAACTGTACTGTATCCTTAAAAAGTACCAGTAAACTAAATAAAAAAATCATGTTTCAGGTGTTGTCTATTTTTCCCAGCAGTGAGAATGCTGACAAATACATTCACAATTTCTTCTATTTTTCTTGGCATTTTCATTGCTTATTATTATTATGATTTGTTTGTCAGTGCAATCTAGGTGAGGTAAATATCCTTCTACTATTTACATTGAAAACTAAATAGGTGGAAAAGTTGTAATGTTTGTTTTTGTAAAGTTGTCTCTTGGCAAAAAACAAAATGATAACACTTAAGTGTCACGCTTTGGTTTTAGTTTGAAATATTTTTGAAAAATTTTTTTTGAGATTTAAAATTTTTGAAAGCTCATATTTTATGAAAATATATATCTTTTTATATAAAATGCCTACTTGGTGAATTATCACTTTAATGATCCAGTCTTAGTTTAATGCTGTAAAATATGTAACCAGTCAACTGCAATATGTGTTTCATCAGATGAATATCTTTATATATTAACCTATATTTTATAAACTCCTATAGGATCTCATGTAGAGATTGTGTTGTACCTTGGAAAATATAAGATAAGAAATACTTTGATTCTTAAAATTTGTTCATAAAAGTAGTAATACACAGAATTCTAAATTTGAATTACAGATTAATCTGTTTTAAATCTCCAGTGCAATAATTTGCTCCTAACTATAATATTTTTGGCAATCTATGGTGAGCTTGCATGAGCAAACATTTATTATACAAAACTGATAGATTTGTGAGTTCATGGAGTAATTTTTGAAGTTATGCCAGCTAGATGCATAAACAGATATGGTCATGGATATATTATTATCCAAAGGTTATTGAACTTATAAATATGTGTAAATATATGTCTTTTAAGAATACATACATGTATTCTAAGATGAATTTATATATACACACATATACACAAATGCATACATACACATTATGAAGATTATACATGCATGGGTATCCAGTGGATTCTTATTGTGTGTAAGTATGTGTGTGCAGTCATCTTAGGAATGTGACTTATTACTTTTTCCCATGGTGAAAGAGTTTAACTAGTAGTCTATTATGAATATTTTAGAACTGTCTTTCCTATAACTTTATACAGTTTTTCAAAATTGGATTCTTAATTTGCTCGTTAATATTGTAGCAGACTTCATAGACTAGGGTAGGGTTGTCAGAGATTTGGGTACAACTGAATCTTATTCTTTCCAGAGTTATTATTTGTTTGATGTTACCATTTGACCAGAAACTTCATATCTTTAATACAAAAGGAAAATATTTTGAATTGGATTAAATCAGAGAGAAAAAATGATAATAGGTGCAAGACACACACACACACACACACACACACATACACAGAGAGAGAGAGAGAGAGAGAGAGACAGACAGACAGACAGAGACAGAGAGAGAACTTCAAAGACCACTGACATATCAGGAATACAGGAGACTCTGATTTTCTTATCCTTTTTCTGTGCTTTACATTCAAAGTCATTTTTATTTTCCCCAAACTTCATTCTTTAATGTTCATGTAACACAGCAATTCAAATTTGTCAGTTTTTTCCCTACTGGAACCCAACAGTCTAACTTTTTTGTCAATTGCAACCCCAAATTTTTAGAGTATTAACAGGCATAACCCACTTTTAGTCGAATTTGTTCTCTTGACTCAGTAAATGGAGAGAATAATCACATACAAGGACACAACTGCCAGAGTAAGGGATCACTGTGAGCTGGGCAGCACCACTAGAGGAATTTTCAGCTGCAACCCAAACTGAGAAACATTAAACTAGATTCTCTTAGTTTAAAATACAAGCTTTTAAAATATAGAACTGTGAACCTACACTATAAATAACACTTTTGTTCTTTCATTTAGAGTTCAATATATGCTGTTATAATGCTTTGGTATTATAAAAATTTTAAAACTAAACAATAAAATATAGTCAAACACATTGGGTTAGAGACAAAAAGAGCACCAAAATCTAATAATATCTCACTGAAGTATCCTTTGGGACTAAGAATACCAATAACTGTGGATGAAAAAGAAATTCAAGACCTTAAAAAATGAATTTCTGTTGCAAAGACTGAATAGATGGAAATAAATCCACTAGATGGAACAATGTGAAAGAATAAAAAACTTGAGAAATGTATCACTCTCAACATCACTCAACTACCTATTTTAAAGTTTAAATTCAGATGCCCAGCTGACATAGATTCTGTGATTACATTTGATACAAATACTGTTTATTTTTCCTGGTCATAAAAAAATTCTTTGGGGAATGTGACTGAATAAATGTTCAGAAAATGGCAGGCATTTCTAATAAATTAACACAGGATTCTTATTTCAAAATGGAACACTAATAATAACCTAGGTGATATGAATGTTTTTACATTTATTTGATTCAGTTTGCAAGTGACCCATGGGAGCAAAGCCCACATGCTTAAGAAATAGCAGTTAGACACCACTGGGAGAACACAGATTGACTACTGAGCATGTTTATTGCATTGTCCAGTGAGAAAAGCAGAGAGGTAAGAAATTTGAACAGTAAGCCTATGGATTTGGTATTCATAGGTACAAATTGAAAAAAATGTTTAAGAATTCCTGCTGGAAATTTTGTATCAGAGAAGTCCTGAGCTTTTGCCATTCCATGAGACACTACTATATGCAAGAATGTACTATAGAAAAATGCCTTTTTGAGAAGAATCAGGGGAATATGTCAATAAAAAACCAAGAAATAAGAAAATAAATTTAAAGGGCAAAAGCAATAGTGTTTCAGAAATGGCCTTAGGAAAGAGGAAGTCAAAGACCAACATTCTGCTCCATGTCATTGAATATATTCCAAATTAGTATATCAATTTATATATAATTATAGTAGTCTTACAAAACCATGTGGCATTCATCATGATGTAAATCTCATTGATTTATTAAAAACAAAGTGGACGGTGGTACAGTACTTTTGGGGGATTGATGATATGACACATATCTATCTTTCTATCTAAATATATTAACAATGCAATTTGTCTATACTTCAACAATTTTCACTGAAATAGAATTGATGTACAGAGAATTGCACATATTTAATACAGTATGTAAAATTTGATGAGTCTGTATATACGCAGGCATCCTCATTCTGCTTTTCAAAAATAATTTATTTTGAAAACATCATAAGCTTACTAAAGGACAATTAGAAATATAGTTCAAACAACCTCTTCACTGAACCATTTGAGGTTAAATTTTTAACTGAATGCTCCAGTCATCCCTGTTTCTTAAGGATTCTATAAACCAATATAGACATAAAATCAGATGATAAAATTAGTAATTTACCACTATTAACTTCAGACACCACTTTACTTTTATCTATGTCCCAACAGTGTTATTTTTTCTTTTATGCATAGAAAAATGATCCAGTGTTGACTGCTGTTTTACATGAAGTCATGCTGTTTTAGGTTTTGGCCTAGAAGAGTTCTTTTATTTTATTTAGTATTTTATTAAGTAAAGAACTGCTTATTCTTTATTATTAGATTCAGGGTATTCAACTTTTGTAGAACTATCATAAGATGCCTCATTTTCATCACATCATAATGAATGTGTGCTTTCAACTAATAAAGTTTGATAGAGCCCATTCTTTGACTATGCAAGATATAGTCCTCTTTATCAAATTTTCAATTAATCAATTAATTATATTTTCATGGATAATTTACCATTTAATTCATTAGTTTATAATTTGTTATTATTTTTATTTATAATTTCTTCTCATTAGTGGTAGTTTTATGCTCTTAAAGTCACTGTGAACATTGAATTAGTGAATATCCAAGGACTGTATTAAGTTCCTCTAGGTCTCTGGTTGCAACTTTGTAATCAACTGATTAATAACATTTTATATATATTTTGTTTAAGGAAACCATTCATTAACATTGAACTTATGCCCAGCAGACCACCAAATTGATGGCTTATTAAAATTTATACATTATATTTTTTCCACAGGGCATATCATAGCCTTTTTTACACCTAAGAAAATTAAACATTGTGTAAACATTGTACTTGGAGCTATTTTAAACAGCAAATCTGCCAACAAAAAATGTAAATAAAAACAGACTGTGAAATGAATACTCGGTTCAGTATGAGAACTGAAAGTAGATGGCATGTTGTACCTTGGGAATATGTGTGTTGGGCGACTCAAACTATTTGCTTCTCTGTGTACACCTGTGATTGACCATAAAAGTACAAATATTGTTCTGCAGCTGATAAATTTTAATGAGAAGGCAAATTCAAAAAGAAAGAATATACATATAATTAAGACTCAGTGTATCTGGATATGCAAAAAGGAACATTCAGCAGTAGGAGCCCATTGAAGCTGGTTTCAAAAAAATTTTTTAGCACATTCTCATCATTCTTGGAACATTTCTTTGATTCCTGGCATAAGATGATATCTTGGGTGTATTTTTGGTTTTTTTAGTGGAAAATAGTAGTAGGAAATGAAGATCAAAGACCTAGTTGCACTGTTAGTGTTTAAAGCAGTCCTAAGACTGTCTCTGAGGACATTTCTAGGAAAGACAATGTCTAAGCGTGTAGGTAATATGATTGAACTCAAGGAGATTAATCTGGAAACATAAAAATTAATAATGATGATGGAATTTGGTATAGAGAGAAAGTATAGGCGCAGATGCCGTCCATTGCCTTAATAAATTTAAAGAACTAATAAGAACATCAACAGATGATAGCATTTGACAAACAATAAAGTAATACATCCTGGTTTCATGAATGACAAAATAGGTTTGTTACAGTGCAAAAGTTGGAAAGCTAGAATTAAAAGATCTTTATTATTATTTGAAAGGGAACAGCGACACTCAACAACTCGGCCACACACACGGAGAGGTCTGACTGGAGATTTTATTCAGGAGGGCAGAAGGAGGAGGAG
>NW_022900948.1:1438511-1454878 GCF_012274545.1 Fukomys damarensis
GGGGCGAGGAAGTGCCTGCCTATTTATAGGGTCAAGAGCTAAAGACCCTCCCATTAAGGTGGGGTAGGCTGTCCTTAACTTAACGCAAGCCATGTTGCCTTTTAAAATTCATGCCTTGCAGAAACTCTAAGTTTCATTTCTATGTGCTGACATAGTCTTGGGGAATGGAAATTTAAGACAAGGATTTAAGGGTAGAAGAACCCGGAAGTCCAGCCCAAAATGGCAGCGACACAAAATACTTTAACATTATCAATTCCCTAACATCATTAAAACAAGAATAAAGAAAAGTAAGTTTCACTTTTAGATAGAATTTTATTTTATTTTATTTATTTTTTATTTTTTTGTTTAAAAAACAAGAATATAGTGCTTTACCATTTACAAGTCTTTCATGTACATTCTCATTTGACTCACACAACAACCCTGTGAGGTAGGCAGTGCAGATGTTCTTCCCACTTAACAGATGAGGAAAATGAATGTCAAAACAGTTAACAGACATGCAAAAGTTTTACAGTTAGTGAATAGTTTGTATTAGCATCAGTATTTGGCCTTAAAATTCAGCACCCAGCCTCCCTCATATATATCCCACCTACTTCACAGGGATAATTAAGATAAAATGAATTCAAGGCTAGAAAAATACTTTTGGGGGAAAAAAGCATTATATGATTATACTAATAAACTATAACTGTCCATGATAAATGCTCATTCCCCTTCAGATCCCAGCTTGTGCATGAACCCAGAACATTATATTACCTCTTCCTGTACTAATTAAGCAACTAGGTAAGGTAGGGTAACAGTGTGATCCTGTTTAAAGTTATATAAATTACAATCAGAGTATCTGCATTATTAAGCAAAATGAACAACACACCAAGGCTAATGAGCAACTAGGACCCACTGAAGTACATAGCAAAGCAAGGCCACATTATCTGATGGGGCATGATTGCATAGAAGAAAAAGTGGTGTCAGAGTTCAAACTCATAGTTATCTAGTTATCATAGTTATCATAGTTCACACACATAGTTATCTAAATCAAAGTGGTGGCAAAGAAGAGCTACTTGCTCCACATTATATAAACAAGAGCAGAAAATTCATGGGAACCCATGCAAGAGCTCGTGTGTCACACAGATTTTTTTCCAGTTGCCCACAGAAAATATAAACACTCATCTTCATTGCGAAGCATGATTATACCTGTGCTCATATCCTGAACTAAACCAAGGAACAGCTCTGTGCTAAACCTCCTTGGGTAAAATACAACCAGTACTGTTACTTCTAATCAGACCAATAAATAGAACACCTTTTAATAAATTGGATGCCTGTTTAGATTTCCTTCAGGATTTACTTTGGATTCTCCTGCTTTGAGACCCAAAGAAAGTTATATTGAGCTTTTATTGGTAATTCTAAGTATATGTGTTTATAACATTTAAAGTGTGATAGGTGAATTTAATATACTAAAGTTTTTATAGCATCTGTTCATAAAGGATTATATACTATACAAACTATTCCAGTCACACAAACCACTTTTCACCGGGTATGGTGGTACACGCTTGTAATCCCATAACTTGGGAGGCTGAGGCAGGAGGATCTCTGTGAGTTCGAGACCAGCCTGGGCTACATAGTGAGTTCCAGGTCAGTTTCAACTACATAGTGAGACCCGGTCTCAAAACAAACAAACAAACAAAAAGCAACACCAACAAAACAAAACAAAACAAAACTACTTTTCAGTGTCTTTTCAATTGAGCAGAACCCTATTCAGCACTTTTCTCCTCCTGAGGTGATTCATTCTGAGTAAGCTTTGCTTTCAGTCTTTTATTTTCTTTTACAGTGGTTTCATATTTCTCTTTCATTTCTGCCAATTCTAGGTGAAGCAGCTCAGTTTCTGGATTTTCTGGGGTAGCAGCTCCTAAGCAATGTTTTAAAGAATCCAATGCACTATTAGGTTACTCTGGTTCTTCATATAAGGCTACAACACCTTGGTCAGCATGTCCAGCACTCCCGACCTCTCCAAGTACCTCCGGAACTGCTCGCACTTCCAATCAGTGGCTTTGTAATGGGCCATAGTGTCGGGGGCAACTGCGTAGCTGGCACCGGAGACAGTGGCTGGCGAGCTCATAGCAGCACTTGAGGTAGAATTTTCAATGTAAGCATACTAGGTTTTGCGTTGTGTCAGCTTTCATAGTTCTTGCAGCTCTATGATAGCGTAGCACTACTTCTCAGGTTACTTTACCATCGAAGCTACTAATCTAGCTTTACTTTCTAGCTATTAAAGAGGAGAAAATAGGGGCATATAGTTTTATCGTTTAGAAAACTCGTTATAACTTGCACACACGCACTTCTATTTACATTCTGTAAGCCAGAGTTACATTAATATTGTGTCTACTCCAGACAGTCAGGTCACCAACATCATTTCTACAGAATAAGAAACAGAAATTGAGAGAAAATCAGTATCTATCTGTCACAGAAAGAGAATCATGCAAGATGCAAGATGGAGGAAAATTAATGGACTGAAAAAGTAAAAGAAAGTAGGAGTATGTGAAACAATTTATGGTTCTATGTAAGGCAGAATGAATATAACTTTCCCATTAGAAATTATCCTTTCTCTTATCTCTTGCATTTTGCTTTGTTTTGTTTCAGAGTCAATTTGAATCTACAATTTGCTATCTTCATTAAAGTTTCACTTACATCTCTGTATTTATTCATCTCTTTCAGTGCATATGAACTTGTAGGCAGAAATCACAGCCTTAGTTTCACTACTTTTTAAGGAAATCAATATTAGACTAGCAGTTAAATAGTCAGGTCTTAGAAAAAAATAGTTGTATGTTCAAATTCTGGTTTTGCCCCCTTCTGACTATGTTTTTCTGTGAACGTTAGCTTCCTTATCTGTGATGACTCATACAAATTTCTTAGTATGGTGCCTGAAAGATAATATAAGAAATTAATATCAGCTATCATTTTTGGTATTCACACCAAATCATACATAGTAAATGCTTTCTAAATATTGAGTTGATTGGATAGAAATCTTCCCTGTTGTTTTCAGATGAACCAGGCCATGGAAGTGAGAACTGTGTTGCCATTTAACTAAAAATGTTATTCAAAAATTAACTTCACAGCTCAGAAACTCAGACTCACTATCAACAGATTTCACATCATCTTTGCTGCTAAGCCACTGACCTCCAAGTGCTTGATTATTACTAGCTTCTCTATTCCAGTTAGGTTATTTCACACTGTGATGAAGCCGTGGCCAGGAAAGTAATGCATAATTTCAAGGAATTTAAGATGAGAAAAAAGGTACATTACGTTCACATCACAGGCCAATGGTCAGACAGTTATTTACATGTTTGTGCCAATGTACATGGTCATCTTCTAATCTTGTAGATCTTCCTCCTCAATTTATACAGCAAACATAATTAGTGTGCATGAAACTCACAGAAATAACAGCACTCATCAGGAGTTGGGGTGAGGTGGAGCATGGCAAGTTTTTTTTTTTTTCTATTTCCTTTGGGAATGTCTGATTTTCATGTGACAATGCTTAGCAAAGGAAAATGGCTCTGGTTTCCCCTTTAAAGCACAATGGATTAGATTACAAACAGCTTGATCTGTACCTCAGTTTCTTTTCCTGGCTCACAGATCTTGCATTAGGGACTTTGGGATGCAGATTACTTGCAGGAAAGAAAGCTAGACATGTCTGGGAGGACTTATAAGGAAGTCTAGAGCTGTCAAATGTAAAAGGTAGAGTAAACACTCCAACCAAACAGCATCAAGATATTCTAAAAGTATGAACTACTGACAAGGTAAGGAAACTGAGATAAGGATTCTAGACCCTAAAAGTAGCACCTGTAAATGGGTTATAATTTCAGTCTCAGGGTAAATAGTATTTAAAAAATTGGTCACAAAGCAGTAGTTGGGAGCATTAATTGAATTCATAGAGTCCAGACTGCAAATGATTTGATTTTAAACTCTCTCTTTTTTGTCAAAATATTTTGTGTTGTCATATGCTTTTAGTATCAAAAGAGAGGTTTTTTTTTTTTGTTTGTTTTTTGTTTTCTGGTACCAGGGATTCAACTAGGGTCCTTGTATTTACAAGGCAGGTGGCAAAACCACTGAGCTAAATCCCCAGCTCTCAAGTGAGAAACTATTATTTGAATAGGCAAAATATAAACCACCCAATCTTAATCATTGTTATTCATTTTGACTGGAGCTATTTTGGCTATATATCTCATAGTTACTGAGATGATTAAATGGAATTATTTATGTCAGACATATTTCATGGCACACCATACATCTATAGAAAATATTCAGTTGTTAGTTCATGTAGGATTTACTCATGAAGATATTATAGTTGTATAATAATTTCATGAGTAAATCTCAGATACATTTATAGAGAAACATGTTTTGAAGAGGTGAAAGTAAAATTTTTTATAATCATCATGTACCCAGAAAGCATACATTCTAAATATTTCTATCATACTAGAGTAATTATGTAGCCTGGGATTCTGCAATATAAATTAAGCCACTTACCTTCTAAATAACCTCCTTGGATAACTCTATAACAGTGATATGCCAAACAGTGCACATGATCCCAGTTTTAGTAATCACAAAACATTTAAGAGAAAGAGAATTGAAAATTGTGCTCAATGTTTATATAGTAAGGAGGGCGTAATATAAGCAAAGAGACCATACTTTTAACCGAGACTCCTAAAATTTCCTGTAGCCTTAATTCCCCAAAATAACTTCTTATCTGTACTCTGAGCAGTTTCCACATATTCCAGGGAGGCATAACAATGATTGCTGTCCATCTGAGAGAGTAGAGTACAGAATATAAAATGCAATTATTAAAGTCTCTTCTGTAAAGAAGCAAAACATTATATACTCTAATAAAAATAAAGGGAATATTGTAGTGAGCTCTATATCAGGCATGGTAGTCTCATTTTATCCTTAATAAAGTCATTTTAGAGACTTTACATATGTTTACATATCTTTGTTATAGACAAAGACCACTTTTTCTTGACATTCTCTCCCCTCCACACAAAAACAAAGAATGTTAAAGTGGATTATATAAAAAATGTGGCTTGACTGTCTGAGAAAATTTTTCCAAGTCAAGCAAATATCCAAAGTCTTATTTCTTCTTCTTTAAGACAACTATTCCAAATCTACAATAAAGCATAGGTTTGAGATTCAGGCAGCAGCAGAGACCAACACTGAATCCCCAGTATGGCTCCATTTCAAGGGATCAACCTGCAACCTGGTGGTAGGTTCATTATGTTGGATTGGTTTCCTCATGGAAGGGCAGTGGGTTGTCCTTACTGGCATGGACATTTATTCTGGGTATGGATTTGCCTTCCATGCACAAAATGCTTCTGCCAAAATCACCATCCATGAACTTATTTCATGCGCTGCCCACCATCATGGTCTTCCAGATGATATTGCTTCTGACCAAGGAATGAATTTCACAGCTGAAGAAGAGAGGCATTGGGTTGGTGCTTATGAAATTAGCTGATCTAAATATTTTCCACCTCATCCAGAAGCAGCTGGATTTAGAGAAAGGTGGAATGGCCTTTTGAACATGCAATTTACAGGGTAGCTAGGTGCACATGCCTTGCAGAGTTACGACAAGGTTCTTCAAAATGTTGTGTATGCTTTAAATCAGCATTCATTAGATGGTGCTGTCTTTCATAGCCAGGATTCACAAGTCCAGTAATCAAGGGATGGAAGTGGGAGCTGTACCTCTCATCGTTGCCCATAGTAACCCACTAAAAAAGATTTCGCTTCCTGATCTAGAGACCTTATACTCTGCTAACCTAGAAGCCTTAGTTTTAGATGGGGAAGGCTTGTAGCAGGAAGCACAGCAATGACTGCATTGAAATAGAAGCTAAGACTTCCTCCTAGCCATTTTGGGATCCTCATGGCTCTGAGTAATCAAATAGAAAAGGAAGTTATGGTGTTGGCAGGGGTGATTGATCCAGAATATTAGGGGGGAATTGGACTATTCCTCCACATTGGATTAAATGAAGACTATACTTGATGTGCAGGATACCCCTTGAGGTATCTCCTAGTACTACCATCCCTGTCATTAAGGGCAATGGGAAACTGCAATAACCCAACTTCAAGAATGATGTTATGGGCCACTCCACCAGGTAAAGTACCAAAGCCAGCTGAGGTGCTTGCTGAGGCCAAGGAGTACAGAATGGGTAGCAGAAAAAGGTAGTTATAACAACCCTAGGACTAGTTATAGAAACAAGGATTGTACTTGTAATTGTCCTCTCCTAGTCTGTCAATATAGTTCTTGGTATTAAATTCTCTCCCCAGTTAAAAAATCAATAGTGTTTAACTGTTATGATCAATAGCTTATAAACTTCAGTGTCTGGTTTTATTGAACATTGTTCATTTTGTTTAGATGAAAATATAAAAACAATAGAATAGTGAACTACTATGAGCCCACTGCTAAGTAATGCCTTCTGCACATCTTATCTCATTTGACTTCAAGTTAACTACAACCTTCACCACTTCCACAGAATACTATTCATTGAGGAAGAGAAACTTGCCCAATATCACTCACCTGTGTTGTGGTACAGCTGACATTTGAAACCAGGTGTTTTGTCCACAGTCCATATTTTAAGAAACTTCTAGTAAGAACTGAGAAGATCTAAGATTCTTTAACTACATGCTGTCAATGCTAATGTTTTTGCAGGATTATTGTATCAGTTTGATTCTTTCCACCCATTCTCTTATCTCCCATACTAAATTTCATATTCATGCTAAATTTCAGTTCCTATATTACTTCAAAAATATATGGTTTCTCCTCCATGGATAGAAATCATGTTTGACTCAGTAACAGCAACCCCTGTATTATATGAGGACAGTTATGAAAAAACTGTTGATATTTGTTGTACATCAAAGTAAAATAACTTAGAAATATGAAATCTGAATTTTAATATTTTAAAGGCACTTTTATGTTGATAACCAGTGACAAAAACAGAACCTAAGGGAGAAAAATGGATGAAGAATTTGGTTCCACACACAGATTAACTTTTTGAAAAGAAATTCAATTAGTATTAACTAAATCATAAATGAACAGTTTTGGAAAGAATGAATTCTCTATGGATCATATTCTGGAATGCAAGGGTATTACAGAAATGATCCAGCAACAGATGGGGATAGAAAAGATGCCAAATATAAGCCAGTAGCTATGTATCAAGTGTCAGTTTCCTCCTGCTTGTCAAGGAGTTGGTGGATGGCTAGTGAAAAAGAGGCCACAGGATGTCATACTTATTTCTCCTTCTGTCTACCGAATTAATATGGTGAAACCTAATCCCCAAATGATGGCCTTTGGCAGGTGACTCATGATAGTAGGGTCTTTATGAGTGAGATTAATGTCAGATGATAGAAGAAACTAGAGAATTTGCTTTTTTAATTTTTATTCTTTGGTACTAGGGATCAAACTCGGGACTTTGTGCTTGTGAGGCAGGCAGTGGCACCACTGAACTAAATCCCCAACCCAGATAGCTTGTTTCTTTTCTGCTTTCCTCCATGTAGGGATATAGTGAAAAGGTACCCATCTGCAAATCAAAGAACAGGACTTTCCTAGACCCCAGATCTACTAGCAATTCAATACAGGACTTCCCAACTTTCAAACTTCTGAGGTAGAAATGTTTGTCATTTAAACCCCTATCTTGGTTATTTTCTTGTCATTGAGATGCAACAGCTGACACCCACAGTTTAAGGGAGGAAAGGTTTATTTAGATTCACATTTGTAGAAGTTTCAGTCCATAGTCAGATGGCTCCAAGGCAGGAAACTATGCCAGAGGGACACGGCAGAGGAGGATCAGTGCCTGGTATGGCAGCAGGAAGCAGAGCACCATCAAGAGGAAGATGGGAGTGATATACTTTCAGGTCACACCCCCAGTGACCCTCTTACCCCCAGCATCATATTTAGTTATAAACAATCCACTGATATTTTTCATGACTCCATGATCGAGTCACTTGGTAAAAGCTCCACTTATGAACACATGAGCCTTTGGGAAAAAAAAAAACTACATATATATCAAAACAGTCATCAATATACGCATATCTGTTAGAGCAACCCATACTAATATATGGGACATACAAAAGTCACACGTGCAAGGGCAAAGAGTGAAGCAAAGAAAAATAAGAAAAGTAGAATAGAGGATGTGAAGGCAAACTTTAGTAGCCTCTCAATGACATTTGATCAGAGACAATTGTTTCCTTTCCCTCACTCATACATGAAAAGAATCTGGAAATATTTTCATCACATCTTTGAGCACATTTTTATGAGGCATCATTTGGGCCAGTGTTACAGTCAGTTCTCTTCTTAACTTGCAAAGCTTCCTCTCACCTAGTGAGTTTACTCTTAGCATAGCTGATTTCCTTAAGAAAAAGGAAACAGGTTTACCAATAATGTATCTTAATTGTATCTTGCTTAAGGTTTTACCAGAAAATAGTTAGCTACTTGTTTTCTGGTTTAAAAACAATAATGAAAAGACAATTTTCAGATTCTAATTACTAAACTCATCTTCTTCTTAAGCAGCAGTACTTTAAATTTGAATATATTCCCTGTATTTGTCAGTGACATTGTTATTTTCAGAGTGCCCATTACGCTTAAAGGAGAGAATCTATTTTTATATTGACACAGTAGTATTGACATACAGATTTAGCTATCAGAGGAATATCAATATCCTAATAAAAAGCTGAGATTGTGGGGAACAAATGTTTTATGAATGTAACTTCACATTGTGCAGTATCTTCTACAAACTGTCATTTAAAAATCAGATGCCTGATTATAGTCTAAATTTTATAATCTAGAATTGCTATTATCACTTGGTATTTTAACCCTTTTCCATAATAGTTTCATATTGGACTATTTGTTCCAAATGCATGTGCTGATCTAATAATTTGAAGCTGGTGGAAAGAATGATCATATTAAAACCCTAATTTCTACCATGCATAAGTTAATAGAGAATAAGAAGTGCAAAGAGAGGCACCAGGTGGTTCATAGCACCTTCAGGTAAAACAAATGAGATTTTATTAGGCTTACAGATACAATTTTTGTCTGTGTGTCAAGGGATAACAGGAGAGTTGATTTGAGTGGCTTATTAAATAGACATGTTTAGCTCAGTAATATTACTCATCTCTCAGCTTTTTAATCTGCAAAGAGAGGGTACCATTTGCACTTATGAACTATGTATAATTATGGTGATTCAGGTTTTGTGATGAAACTTCATCACAATCTGCTCTCTTGATCTTTTATTTTCTATTCCTCTAAGTGAAGAGACACCAAACAGAATTCAACTCTGACCCTAGTTTATGAGTGGAATATAGATGTCTATAAAATATGTGGTATATATATTTAGAATTTTTAAGCATGCTTTTTCTCGAGGTTTTATGATTTGAGTGACAAGAGAATTAGGCGTACATACCATTCAAGACACATAATGGAGGTAGTCCATTTCTTCCTAATTATTTTACACTAATTATAAAGCAAAAGAGAAACATCTGTATTGAACAAAATGAAACTGTAGGATGAAATGAATTAGATGTGTGTCTTGTCATGCTACACCTTTTCTTTAGGTCACATTCTTTTCTTGTGTGTAAAGAGATAATGGGAGAGTTGATCTGATCTAGTTGAATGTCTAAATAGGCATGTTTAGTTTAGCCAAACTACTTATCACTCATTAACTGTGTCAACTGAGACAACAATTTCACTTCTGTGCTTACTTATAGTTATTCTATAAATTGAAGGCATGATGACTGCACATAGCCCTCAGTGAGTTCAATTCTCTAATTTTTACAACTGAGATAACTAAGTTTCTGAAAGATTGAGGATGCTACTAATACTTATTCTGACTCAGCTTTATAATATTTCATCTGGCCTTGACCACTAGTCTAGTTTCTTTTCTGTTGTCCAGTTTGGTCTCTATCTTTTCTAAGGCTTCTCTGATATCTACTAACATAGTAAAGGCTATGTGAATAATGGTAGTTTGCCTGTTTAGGCACAGTTAAGGTTGACAAAGTGGTGAAACTTTCATGTGTGAAGATATTTGGAGGGAAATTTTTGACCTTGATCTTGGTATTTTTAAATTAATGTGGTTTTTCATGGGCTATTGTCTTTGACTCTATCTACTTCTTTATTCATTACCTAATGGGGGTGATTGAGTGATTTACTTTGATTTTCAAATTCTGAAAGAATAAATTAGACATGTTCAGATTTGTTTCATTCTTATATTCCTTGACACAACTTTCCTCAGATAGCAAACAAGATTTAACCTAAAAAATAGGAATACATTTCTGGATTCAGCATTGCCTGTAACTGGAAGAAGCCTATATATATTTCCTAGATTATTACGATGCCTTTTATTCTAACACTAAGATTTGCTCTCAAGATTTTTTTTTTCAAAATTAAATTGATGCTCTTATTTCTATCTACTATGAATTAAGTTGAGATGTGAAGTGTATCTGTGGGTTTCTATTGGATTGTTTTGTCACAAATAAATACTTTTTCAGAGATATTGCTTATTTTCTTATTTTTTAATTGTTTTGTTGTGATCATTTTCAATTTTTTTCTTTAGGCTTTTTTAATATTTTTTCTCTCTGAGTTTATTTGTACATTTTAGGTATACAGTACAGTTTACATTTAGGCAATCTTTTAAAAGTACATGGAAAGAAGGTTTGGTGGTGATAGAAAAGGGTTATTATGAACAAGAGACAGAAAATAGTTGTAGTTGATAGTAGCATATACATATAAGAATACTCTCATAATAAAATACTAAATATGTATGTGAGTAAAAATAAATAAATAACATTAATCTTAAGGGAGTGTTTAGTGAGTTGTGTATAATTACTTTATATATCTAAGAAAAGGACTGATGTGAACAAATGGGCAATTTAAGGAAGATATTGTCATTTAGCAAAAGTAGAAATGTCAGAATTTGATGTGAGGTGGCTAGAATCCTGGGAAAGTATTGGTTCAATAGTGATGGAGAGCAAGAGTTTTAACATTGATACCATATACTCAGTGTGATATGGAAGCCCAAAATATAACAAATATAGTTAGGTAACAATGATTTTACAATAGAAGAGATTTTTGCTCCTTCTTCCTGACATCTTCATTTCATCTGTTTCTGCCTCATTCACATAGCCAATAAAGTAACTAAGAACTTTAAAAGTGTAGAGAAGGGCCGGGGATTGAGCTCGGTGGTTCCAGTGTCTGCTTTGCAAGCGCAAGGACCCAAATTCAATCCCCGGTACAAATAAATAAATAAATAAAATTTTACAATAGAAGAGATTTTTGCTCCTTCTTCCTGACATCTTCATTTCATCTGTTTCTGCCTCATTCACATAGCCAATAAAGTAACTAAGAACTTTAAAAGTGTAGAGAAGGGCCGGGGATTGAGCTCGGTGGTTCCAGTGTCTGCTTTGCAAGCGCAAGGACCCAAATTCAATCCCCGGTACAAATAAATAAATAAATAAATAAATAAATAAATAAATAAATAAATAAATAAATAAATAAGTAGAAAACTCAGATATATCGCATTGGCTTTTTTTTTCTTTTTTCTTTATTGGTACAGTTTAGGTTTACAATACAGTTACAATCAGAATTGGGATCTTGTGCATTTACAAGATAGAACTTGGTTATTCTTTTTTCTGCATTCCCCTGTCCTGCCTTTACCCCCTCCACCCTTCCCTATTTACAGAGACTGTTTCCATTTTTCCTTTTCTCTTTTTTTACCTTCTTAGCTTTATCCTACCCCTCCCATCTCCCCTACACCTTTAGACATTTTTTCCTATTACACAATACCATTTATGCATTTTGATTCTTATTTACACTTTTAGTTTATCCCACCAGAGAAACTACTAAGCATTCACATATGTGTGTCTTATTAATTTCACTTGAGAGTGTGTCCTCCATGTGCATCTACTTAGCTATAAATGTCTCTAGTTTCTCACTCTTTATGGGTGAATAGTACTCCATTTTATATTAAAAAAAATACATCTTCTTTATCCAGTTTCCAGTTGATGGGCAATTGAGCTGTTTCCAAGATTTGGCTATTACGAACTTCCATACTATAAACATGGGAACATGGGTGAGTATATATCTCTGTGGTATGATTCTTTTAATTCTTTTGGGAAGATACCCAGAAGGGACTTCATATCCTAGTTGCTTGAGAGATTGCCATATTGATTTCCACAGTGGTTGCACCATTCTGCACTGTCACCAGCAATGAAGAAGGGTTCCTTTCTCACCTCAACCACAATAACATTTGTTATATGTTGATTTCTTGATAGCTGCCATGCTTTCTGGGGTGAGGTGGAATCTCAGTGTTGTTTTCATCTGTATCTCTTGAATGACCAGTGATGCTGAACATTTTTTTATGTGTTTATCTACTCCTTTTAAGTTTTCATTTGATTGTTAACAGGGAAGGGAGTAGGGGGTAAGGGGGGGGCAGGGATAAGGGGAAAAATGGGAACCAAGACCTGTCATGTAAAGGTACAAGATCCCAAAGATATGCAACTGTACTGTATACCTAGAATGTACAGATAAACTCAATGAGGAAAAAAATTTCTTCATTTGAGAAATATCTGTTCATTATAAACACCCATTTTTTAATTTGAATTATAAATTTTCTGGGTATGATTATTTTGAGTTCTTGATACATTCTGAATAGTAGACTTTTCTCTGAGGAAAAGCTGGTAAGAATTTATTTCCCGTATTGTAGTTTGTCACTTAGCTCTGTTGGTGGTTCTATTGAAGTTCAGCTTTTTTTTTCTTTTTAGTTTATTGGTACATTTTAGGTATAAACTACAGTTACACTCAACATTGTGAACTTGTACCTTTACATGAGAGGTCTTGGTTCTCATTTTTCCCTTTATCCCAGCCCTCCATTCACCCCCTCCTCCCCTCCCAATTACAAACACTTTATTTCCTTTTTTTTTGGTTTCTCATACTTTTTATTTTCCCTTATTACCTATCCCCTACACTTCTGACTTTCCCTACACCTTTAGCCCTTTTCTTCCTATTTCACATTGTCAATTATATCATTCGAATCTTATGTACTACTATAGTTTTTCACACCAGAGAAACTATTCAGTATTTACACATGTGTGATTTATTTATTTCACTTAGGAGTATATCCTCAATATGTATCCATTTTCCTATGAATGAATCTAATTTCTCATTCTTTATGGCTGGGTAGTATTCCATTTCATAGAAAAACCACATCTTCTTCATCCAGTTTCCAACTGATGGGCAAGGGGGTTGTTTCTGAGTTTTAGCTATTAAAAACTGTGCGGGTATAAACAGAGGTGTGCATATATCAGTGTGATATGATTCTTTTAATTCTTTCAGAAAGATACCCAGCAGAGGCATGGCTGGGTCAAGTGGAATCTCTAGTCCCAGCTCTTAGAGGTATCTCCATATTGATTTCCGTACTGATTCCACCAGTTTGCACTCCCAGCAACAATGGAGAAGGGTTCCCTTCTCCCCACAACCCTGCCAACATTTGTTATTGTTTGATTTCTTGATAGCAGCCATTCTTTCTGGGGTGAGGTGGAATCTCAGTGTTGTTTCATTTGCATCTCTCGAATGACCAGTGATGTGGAAAATTTTTTTCATGTATTTACTTAATGCTTTTACTTCTTTGTCTGAGAAATGTCTGTTCATCTCAGATTCCCATTTTTTAATCGAATCTTTATATTTGGGGGGTGCTGATTGTTTTGAGTGCATTATATATTGTAGATAAGAGTCCTTTGTTGGAGGAGCAGCTGGTAAAAATATTTACTCACATTGTAGGTTGTCTTTTAGTTCTGTTGATGGTTTCTTTTGCAGTGCAGAAGCTTTTCAGTAAGATGAGATCCCAGTTGTTGATTTTTTTCTGCTAGTTCCCATGCTACTGAGGTTTGATTCATAAAGTCTTTTCCAAAGCCAAAGTCTTCAAGAGTTCTGCCTAACTTATGTTCCAGCAAGTTTCATGTTTCTGTTTTAACATTTGGAACTTTAATCCACTTCAATTTTATTTTACTACATGGTGAAAGATAAGTGTCTAATTTTAATCTTTGACAGGTTGAGATCCAGTTTTTCCAACACCATTTATTAAAGAGGCTATCTTTCCTCTAGTGAAGATGGTAGGCTCTTTTCTTAAATATGAGGTAGGTTAATATGTCTTCTAATCTATTTCTGTGATCCTCAGATCTGTTTCTTTGCCAGTACCATGCTGTTTTTATCACAGTAGTTTTGTAATACAGTTTCATTTTGTGGATTGTGATACCCCCTTTCATGTCTCTAATGCCTAGATGTTTTTTGCTATTCCACAGCTCTTGTTGTTTATGAATTTTTGGATTGTTTTCTCTATTTCTGTGTAATATATTTTTGTGATTTCAATTAGGACTGCATTGAATTTCTATAGAAGTTTTGAAAGTATGGCCATTTTCACGATGTTGATTCTTCCTACCCAGGAAGAAGGGATGTCTTTCCATTTTCTTATATCCTCTTCAATCTCTTTTCTCAGAGTGTTGTAGTTCTGAATGCAGAGTTCTTTTATCTCCTTCATTAGATAGATTCTTAGGTATTTCATTTTTTGGATGGTATTGTGAAAGAGATTGTTTCTCTAATTTCTCTCTCAGTGAGTCTGTTATTTGTGTACAAGAAGGCTATTGATTTTTGAGTGTTGACCTTTTATTCTGCTACTCTACTGAATCTGTCAATTAAGTCTAAAAGTCTTTTGGTGTAGTTTTTTGGGTCTTCTATGTAAAATATCATATCATCAGCAAATAATGACTGTTTAACTTTTCCATTTTCTATTTTTGTTGCTTTTGTTTCTTTCTCTTGTCTAATTGCTGTGGCTAATGTTACCAAAACTATACTGAATAGGAGTGGTGATAGTGGACATCATTGTCTTGTTCCTGATTTTAGTGTGAAGGTTTTCAGTTTTTGACCAGTTAATATGATATTGGCTGTTGGTATTTCATAGATAGCTTTTATCAAGTTGAAATAAAGGCCATTAATTCCAATTTTATAGAGGGTTTTTTTTATCATGAATGAGTGTTGAATTTTGTTGAATGCTTTTTTTCATCTACTGAGATGATCATATGGCTTTTTTCTTTGAACCATCCTTGCATCCCTGGGATAAATCCAATTTGGTCTGGGTGTATGATCTTCTTGATGACTCTCTGTATTCTTTTTGCCAGTATCTTATTGAGGATTTTTGCAACAATGTTCATTAGTTCAATTGGTCTATAGTTCTTTCTTGATTGGGTCTTTTCTTGGTTTTGGAATCAAAGTAGCTCTTGCTTCCCAGAATGAATTTGAAATTATCACTTCCTTTTCAATTTCACTGAAAAGTTTCAAAAGTAGTGGCAGTGGTTCTTCTCTATATGTCTTGTAAAATTCACCAGTGAATCCATCAGGATCTGGGCTTTTCTTTGTTGGTAAACTTTTAACTACATTTTCAATTTTACTGATTGTAATTGGGGTGTTTAAAATGTTTTTATCTTCATTCAACATTGGTAATTCATAAGTTTCTAGAAATCTGTCAATTTCTTCTGTGTTTTCCATTTTATTAGAGTACAGGTTCTCAAAGTAGGTATTGATGATCCTCTAGATTTCTATTGGATGTGTTGAGACTTCACCTTTTTGGTTCCTAGTTCCATCAATATGACCCTTTTATTTCCTTTATTTTAAGATTGGCTAAGGATTTATTGATTTTATTTATTCTTTCAAAAAACCAACTCTTCAATTCATTGAGTTTTTGTATCATTCTCTTAGTCTCCATTGCATTGTTTTCTGCTTTGATCTTTATAATTTCCTCCCTTGTATGAGCTTTCAGTTTATCCTGCTCTTCTTTTTCTAGAAACTAAAGATTCAGCATTAAGGTGTTTATTTGAGCTTGCTCTGTTTTTGTAGTGGGAGCATTCAGTGCTATAAATTTCCCTTATAGAACTGCTTTCATTGAGTCCCATAGATTCCTGTATGTTGTATTGGCATTATCATTGAAGTATAAAAACTGTGTAATTTCTTAATTTGCTCTGTGACACAGTGTTTATTCAGGAGACTGTGGTTCAATTTCCACTGTTAGTGTAGTTCTTGTAGTTTCTTTTGCTCTTGATCTCCAGTTTTAATTGCACTATGATCTTATAATCTACATGGGATAACTTCAACTCCTTTGCATTTACTTAAACATGTTATAGAAGCTAGTGTGGTCTATTTTGGAGAATGACCCATGTGCAGCTGAAAAGAAGGTATATTCTGATTTTGTGGATGGAGCACTCCATAGATGTTTGTTGAGTCCATTTACTCAAAAGCTTGGTTCAGTTATAGTATTTCTTTTCTTTTTTCTTTTTTTTTTTTTTTTTTTTTTTTTTTT
>NW_022900948.1:1455381-1460524 GCF_012274545.1 Fukomys damarensis
TTTTTTTTTTTTTTTTTTTGTCTAGATGACCTGTTTATTTGTGACAGTGGGATATTGAGATTTCCTCACTACAGTTGTATCAGTGCTTACTTGGTTTTTTATGTCCCTTAATATTTGTTTTGTGTAGTTGGGAGCATTAATATTTGGTACATGTATATTTATGATTGTCATCTCTTCCTCTTGGATTGTTCCCTTTACCAGGCTGTAGTGAACTTCTTTGACTCTCTTAATTCATTTTGGTTTGAAATTTACTTTGTCTGCTAATAAGACCCCCCTTCTTTTTTTCTGGATTCCTGTTGCATGGAGAACAGTTTTCCACCTTTTATTTTCAGTCTATGTGTTTCTTTTTGAACTAGGTGCATTACTTATATACAGCTTATTTTTGAATTTTTGCTTCTTAATTCATTTTGTCAGGCTTTTTGCTTTGATTGGTGAATTGGGGACATTAATATTGATGGTTATAACTGATATACATTGACATCATCATCATGCTATTTTCCTGTTGTTGGCTCTTTTTCTTTTTTCTTCCACTCTCTTTAATTTCTTGCCTTGCTTAATTAATTTGTTCTGCTGAAGTTGTGATCTTCATTGTCTTTTTCTAGGATGTGATTTAGAATTGTTTGGAGTTCTTGTTTGGTATTCATGAAATTTCTCAGGTGTTCTTTGTCATGAAAGTGTCTTATTTCACCATCAATGTTGAAAGATAGTTTTGCAGGATCATCAGTCTAGGGTGGAGGATGTTTTCTCTTAGAGCTTCAGATACTTCACTTCAGACTCTCCTTGACTTGAGGGTTTGTGTTGAAAAATCTGCTGTGACTTTGATGGGCTCTCTTTTGCATGATTTGTTTCTTTTCTCTAATTGCTTATAATATTTCATTCTTCTCTTGAGGTTCTGGGATCTTGATTATTGCACATCTAGGTATAGATTTTTTTTGTGATTATGGCTATTTGGTGACCTGCAAGCCTCACTTATCTGTATGTAAAATTCTTCCCCTCTATTTGGGAAGTTTTCTGTCATTAATTCTGTGAACAGTTTTTTATGTCACTTGTAATTTCTTCTGCTTTTTGGGGGGATTCCTATTGGTCTTATAATATTCTCCTTTGCTTCATCTAAAAGTTGTTGGATTGATTTCTCATGTTCCCTTACTTTTTATGAGATCCCTCTTTTCTTGGTCACTGATCACTACCCTTTTTTCTATATCTGATATCCTGTCTTCAGATTGGCTCAGTCTGTTATGTTTACTTTCAATAGAGTTTTTAATCCCCTTGATATCTGTTTGAATCCATTTTATGAGTTCCATTTCTTTCCAATGTTGGGCATTCATGGCTTCTATCATGGTCCTGAGCTTATGGATTTGTAAAAATGTATTTCTATTCTAGAGTCTCTAATCATGTCTTTCATTCTGCTCACCATTTCTCTCATTATCTCAGACATTATTTCTGTTTTGAATTTTTCTAGAGCCTCATTCATTTGTTTTGTTACTTCATGTGCTACCAGTTCAGGTTGTCCAGGTGGTTGATTATCTGACTTTTCCACCTTATTTCTTTCAGAATTTGCCTTTGATGAAGAGGCAGCCTTTGTTTCTGCTTGTGCCTTGCTTGAATGTCTTCTAATTTCTATTTTTGTTGTTGATACTGTCCTTGGTTTAATTCCTGGGTTAATACTTTGGTCTTCCTGTTATAGCTTGGTTTGAGGTTTTCAGTCTCTAATGACCTTAAGGCAATCTCATTTTCATTACACCAGGAAGGACAACTGATTAAATCAATCAAAACACTTTTGCCCAAGTAATATAATCAGCAATACAATAGCATTAAGCACAGTTTAGAAAAATGACAATATGTGGTAGCTATAAATCTATCATATTTAACTGTGTGAATTAAATCAAAATAGAGGCTAGAACTCAGAACAATGCCCTTTATGACCCCCCATGCCTCTGTGGTATGTCAAGGTAGCAGCCCATCCAGGACAGAGGCTCATGCCAGGGTGGAGGGGGTCTGCAGGCACCCACGTGGCTATACCTCTCATGTTCCCTCTGTTGAGCTCTGGATGGGTGGGGCTGTGGTCCCAGGCAAGCTCTATGTGGCTGTGCCACTCACCGTTCCTCTCCCCATTGGGTTTTATATTTGTCTTAAAATGAGCTTATGAAGAGTCTATTATACAATTTGCCACAAGCAATACCATTTATATACAGCCTGTCAATGGGCCTGATCACTGTTTACATTACAATAGCTTTAGATTATTTATGTAGTACACAGTTCTAAGCTGGATTGTACTGGTGACCACACTTCATTATATTTTCAATATAGCAGATTTACTCATACATATCATAAAGATTCTTAGAAAGAAAGATCTGGGTTTTTAAAAACACCATTGAGCCTTTACAGAATATTTATTTTCAGCTTAGGTGGTAAATTTCTGGCTATTAAAAGTTATTTCCTTACACTGAGTCAAAGTCAGATAATTTTGCTCTCTTGGTTGCATGTAGTTAGTCTACAAATTCTTGCTGTACCCACAACACCTGCCCTAGAAAAATCTAAAAAAAAAGGCTTAGAGGAGCTATAATTTCAATGAAAAAAAATTGTATAGGATAACTTTCTTAAAGATACTTGAAATAATATCATAGCATGATTACTAGGCTCAGAATCTTTTACATTTCATGATCACAGCTTCTGTATAATGATTCAAGCTATTTGGAGGCTTACATTTTAAAAGAAACCCTACTTTTTAGGCACTGTAACTTATTTTTAGCTAGTAGGAAGAAGACATGTTTTAACTGAAAGCATTTGGTGACAGTGTTGTGATAGGAGACAAAATGTCTCCATTTGACATATGCATAGTAAAAGAGCTTTGTTGCAAAACAGTTAATCTCTGTTTGCAAAGATGGATGAAATGGATGGCTAAGGGATATTTTTGTTCTCTCTACTGTACTAATGGATGAAAAGCATGCTGATAAGTCACTGTGGCTTTTTGGGGTTAATGCGACAAAATACTAAAGTTGTACTCTTTCTTAGGAAATTGCAGGTTATTATATATACCATTACAATTGATTCTTCAGGAAAACCATGTTGCCTTTAGAATATATTGTATTTCCTATTCTCTGCTTATGGAGTCAATACAACATCTCATAGAAGTTTCCTATTTTCTGTAAAACATGATGTAGCAACTTTTTGATTGAGTCTTTTACCCACTTTCATATCTATTCCTCTCCTTCTTTACCCTCTTTTCTGGAATTTGCCCTCTGTATATGCTTTCTGTCTGTAGAAGTCACAGGCTTTAGAGCAATCAGCCAAAACTGAGCTACATTGTATCTTGGTCATATATAACTTAGGGGAACTTATTCCATTTATATTCCTTTCTGTATGCTTCCTCAGATGGAAATGGAGACCGTACCTACTCTACAGTATTAGGAATAACTGAGACAATGTGTGAATAACATCTACTATATAGACAGATATGTAAAAGTTCCAGACATATTATCTTTACACAATTTGTTTCTCAATTAACTCATTTTCCCATAGAATCAGAGGCAGCTATTAATAATGAAAAGTAAGGAGTTTCCAGTTTAGCAATTTAATACGAGTTTTATATAATTATTTCACACAAATTCTGCTACTGAAGCATTTAAAAAATTATATTTAAATTGTTCCCCACAATTTTGCAACATCCTACTAAAAATGTTTTTTGTTAACAAAAGTGCTACCCTGCACTTCAAAATTTTTATGCAGTTTTAGCCAATTTTTAGTGAAATTTTAGTCATACCACTATGTCACAGAGCCATAATAATTTACAACTTCTGAACAGCAATGCCCATCCTCCCTGGCACTTTGAAGTGGGGTACTTTAGGCCATAGTTTTAAGGAATAAGACTATGTCTTTGGAGTTCTTCAGTATGGAAAAGGTACTATATGTGTCTATATTATAGAGAAATGGTTTTAGATGTCTCTTCAAGTATAATGCTTAATCCTGGTTACTAACTGGGCTGCATTGGGAGATACCTAAAATATAGTAAAACACACTTCGGGGTATATGTGGGAGAGTGTTTCAAGAGATGAATTGAATGTGTGTGTATCAGTGAACTGAGTGCAGGAATCATCATCATTCCTGAATGTGAGTGACACTATCCCATAGGCTAGGGGAAGATGAAACAAAAATTGGAATAAAAAGTAAGTATGCCAGGGACTATGTGTGTGTGTGTGTGTGTGTGTGTGTGTGTGTGTGTGTGTGTGTGCTAATGTGTCCCTGCTCATCATTCTACAGTGGATGTGCTACTATTTTCCATGGATATCAGACTCTTCAGCCTTTGAATGTAGACATGCACCAGCAGTTCTCCAAGGCTTTTGAGCTCAATTGCGGCTGGATTTTTGGCCCGTCTTGTTCTGAGACTTCAGCTTTTTGGATTCAGCATCTACAGATTTTCCTAGCTCTCCAACCAAAAGATGACATCATGGGCTTGTTCAGTCTGTTATTCTGTACAAGGGGTGATTAAAAAATAATGTGACAATTAAAATTAAAACTAATTTCTTAGAGTAAATGGCACATTGCTATTAACCCCTCTCAAAGTACTCTCCCTAACTTTTAACACACTTATTCCATCATTCTTGCCTGTTTTGGAAGTCCTCTTTCATGTTTTTACAAGAGATGAATAAAAATAGAGTGAGTAATGCTGCTGAGTACATCCAACAGAAAGATATCATTGTAAAAATATCAAGGTGGAGCTTTATCTACTTTATTCACCAGTCTGACACTATGAAACTTCCGGCTCTTCTTCAAAGTCAAATGGCCATGAATGATAAACATTTTGAGTCAATTCAGGACATTGAGGCATCTATGACAATACAACTAAAGACACTAATGAAAAAGACTTCCAGGAGTGCTTCAGAAAGTGGCAAAAACTATGAAATAAGCATGTTCAAATCAAGGAAGGAATATTTTGAGGGTAAATAGTAGTAAAGCTTCTTTTATCATAAAAGTTTAAAATTTAAACATTCTCCATATTTTGATCACATCTTGTATGGCAATCTAAAAACTTCTCTTATATAAGTATATATATATAACATATTTCACATATATACTACAGATTTCATATATATTATAAAATTGATATATAAATATATCAATTATGTATTAATATATTTTATAAATA
>NW_022900948.1:1460538-1539518 GCF_012274545.1 Fukomys damarensis
TATGTATTCTATTCTTCTTGCTCCTCTGAAGAAACTTAATACACCACACTTCCTTCTTATATTAAACATTAAGGATTGTTCTAACTACATGAATTTCAGGTCCACTTCTTTCAAATAGTAGTACTTTTAAGAATCTACAGAGCTCAGGTATAAGACATTACTCAATTGACCAATCCAGAAAAAAATTAAGGAATGATTTCTGAAATTAGTTTCATTATCTCTATAATTTCTGTTAAATTTGTAATTTTTAAATTTATGCCTGAACAAAAAATCATATGGAGGTGTTTAAAAATGCGGATTCCTTACCATCAGCTTTTAGATAATCCGATTGTCTTTAGAGTATAGCTAGTGCCCTGGACTTTTACAATGCATTTTAAGCAATCTTAACATAAGTAGTCCTTAGACTTTACTAAAATTTTTTTTTCTATATCATGCCTTTTAAATAACTTATTTAACTGCGTCTTGGTGGCTGCTAAGCAATAGAGTCTAGTGAGATAGTTGTAACTTCTTGTGGTGAGAGAAAGAAATCCAACTAAGAAATGTAAATTCTTCTTCATGCTGAGAGACTACGAGGCAATAAAAACATGAATTTCGTTATGTTTCATGGAAGCTTCTGGGGGCCCATAAAGAGTGAGCGATCCTTACCGAGCAGCTGGGCTGTCATCATCCTCTCTGGCTTTTATGGGAGAAGATGAGGCACTTTTGGTGCTTTCCTGAAAACAATCTCTTCAAGAGTTTGTGTACAAGCTGAGAGGATTTTTAATGATTGAAATTCATAATTTACTATTTATAATGGGGAGAGTGTTAAAATATGTAATGAACACAATCATTTCTTAAGATAATTATCTTATTTCTAATTGCACCCTTTCATTCAGTTGTGTATAAAGACTAGTAGTTGGGGAATAAGAAAGGATTGTTCAATAACTTTTGAAGAAATTGCTCAATGCTTTTAAAGGATCAGAACAATTCTAATCACTATGCATGCTCCTCTATGGTTGTATGGCCTTAAAGACTTCCATAGTACAAAACTTAAATCCAATGTCTACCACTAAAAGAAGAAAAAAGAATTTTCCACCTAGAAAAAAAATATGAGAAAATGAAAAAAATGGAAACAAGCTTTTGTAAATAGGAAGGGAGAAGGGGGTAATGGAGGACAGGAGTAAGGGAAAAAATGAGAACCAAGAGTTGTCATGTAAACGTACAAGAGCCCAATGATGAATGTAACTGTACTGTATACTTAAAATGTACCAATAACCTCAATGCGGGGGGGAGAAAGATGCCAGAGTAAGAGAGAACTGGATGTGAAAGATTCTACTTCCCATGGAAGCAGAGTCAAATGGTCTTCCTTCCCACTTTTCTATCACATGTTCACCTCACCTTTTCAATTGATTGTTTCCTTCCTTGTACCCCAGCTTTTGTAAATTCAGTCTCTGTCTCAGTGACTCCAAATCCAAATCAGCCATACCTCAAATAAACAACTATATTTTCTGGGCAAGAAGACCCTTAAGAAACATACTGTACATGCTTCTCTTTGTTTTTCATTATGTTCCTGCTTCTTGATTTAAAGAACACTATTTGTAAAAAACTAGTGTGCTCTAGGATTAATACAAGTCACATGGTAAACTATGCCTGTTTCAAAATGCATTTCCAGGATTCCCAGGTAATCTTAAATGACAAATCTGAGCCTATACTTCCTGCATGGTGAGAATGCTAGTCTCCTATATTCAAGAATGTTTTTATTAGCCACAGAAGAAAGTGAAAAATGGAGATTCCCTGAATAATTGTAAATAAATTACTGAATTTAGAATATCTTTTCCAAATGACTTTCAGTCATTGACATACTTATAAATACAAAAACAACTCAATTCTGGTGTGCATTTTAGCCATTTAAAGATATTAATAGGTTTAAAATTTAATGTTTTATTTTCATTTAGAGTGAATTTGTTGTTGGCAGAAATTCATGAGCTTTCAGCCTTGGAGAATTAAATCTTTTGCTCCCTACAAAAATGGATCTAGAAAAAATGGTTAGCTGTATAAAGTTCACTACTGCTGCTCTGCCAGTTTACATTAGACATGATTTCAGAGGACCAACTAAAGCCAGGATGTATTAAACTTTGCAAAGTATACCAAACTGTGAGGACCTTGTTTAAAGGAGGAAAACTAAGATATATCTAAGGAACAACATAGGAATTAAATAGCTCAACACTAATCTCAATCATAATGTTCCACTTCGGTTGCTTAGATTAGGGAAGACTGTATTTTAGTGATTTCAAATACCTCTACTAATTTCCTGATTATTGTTAATTCCTATAAGCAATTTCAATCCTATTCTGGCTCCTTATATCCTTTTCTCACAGAAGCATCCTGCAATGCAAAATTAGGAATATCCACCGTACCCAAGGTCTAAAGTAGTTCTGTTCCTGGCTTAAATTAACACCACTGATATTAAAAAAGCAGATACCTAAACTCAGATTTTAAGAAAAAAAAGGAAAGATAAAGTTCAAACAAAGAGTGTAGTATGTGACATAGGATATGTCACAGATTCTGCTTCAAGCAAGCTTAGGCTTCAATTCTAATAAAATGATTCCTATAAAGTAGGAATAATAATATTAAGCTGCATAAGGAGTTTGATGCCTATAAACAGAATGATAAAGTGCCTGTCCAATAAGGACTAATCTATGAAGCCTACTCTCCATCATAACAGTGATCTTTCCTATTGGCAATGTTATTGTATTTGTCATTTTATATTTCCCCTTCTAATCTAATAATAGCCACCAGACAATTTTAATTATAAAACACAAAAATTTCCAGACTGGCTGATTATTTTGTCCAATATGATAAAAAAAAAGTATTGTCATTATCAAAACAGACCTAGAATATTTTAAATGAGATCATTTAAAGTCTACTTTCTTATCTTTGGGTGATAATTGATGATTCTTTTCTTCCCAAGTAATAGATTGTTATATATTTAATTACTGTTTTAAGAAAGGTACTCCTCCAAATGGGCATTAGGGAATGAGGATAGATTTTAATTAAACCATTTTGCTCATCCTGAATAACCCCTCCAGGAGGCATGACAAAGGTATGGTTAATTGGCTCAGAAAGATGGTAGCAATGTTAAAACTTCAAAAAAAAAAAACTTAACTGCAGAGATCATTCTACATTTGCCTCCTAATCAACAGTAAAGAGAATTATCAAAAAATTTAAAAGATGAGGTAAGAAAATCAGATAACAAGCTAGACATTCATTCAATTTGTCTCCCAGAGAAGTTTGTTAGAAAGCAAAACAGTTATTTGAAGTTGGTTAATTCCTAAGGTCTAAAAATCAGCAAACCAAGAAGGATCAAAGAATAATAACTGAGTGTAATAGGCAACAAAATAATTCTGTTCTATTTAATATAGAAACTAGAGTACCAGCAATATGCCAGGATTTGTGAAAGATTGTAATATCTTTGGGTAAACTTTGGAATACAAAAGTAAAATAAGCTTGCATTTAGTCTTCCAAAATATTACATTGACCACTAGAGGAGACATTTGTATGAGCACATTTCGATCAAAACAAACCCAGAAGTTCCACAACAATTGTTTGTGTAACATCTCAGGAAAATAAGCCAGGCACACCTATTCCATTGGCGGGCACTACTGCAGACTGAACCAGGGCCATCACAATGATCAAAACAAACCCAGAAGTTCCACAACAATTGTTTGTGTAACATCTCAGGAAATAAGCCAGGCACACCTATTCCATTGGCGGGCACTACTGCAGACTGAACCAGGGCCATCACACTGAGATATATCCCCAAATATTTTTTGCACAGAGTATTGCCAAATTTCCAAGTTGCTAGGCTGTACTCAAGCTTGCAATCTTCCTGTCAACCTCTCAGAGTGCTGGGATTACAGGTGTGAATCACTATGCCAGCATCCATGTTATTTTACTCATGATTATTACTATTTTGTGATAAGAAAATTCAACAGTTTCATCCTGTGTGAGCTTTTATCTTGCACAAGCATTTTCAAAGTGAATTGCTATGGCAAAACTTCTTAACTGCATTAGAATTGTCCAGATAACATTTTGAGGACTGATGGTGTGACTGAACATGGAAGAAAATTCTCATGCAGTCACATCATGTCTAGATAAGAACTTCTTCAGTCTGAAATACTGATTGTAGCCATAGGACCGCCAAGTTATGTGAAGTACCCTGTAAAATTCTGACAAGACTCTTGACCTACAGACACTATAAGATGATAAATGTATGTGTTTTCAGTCTCTAAGTTTGTGATTCTTTCTTACACAGATCTATTGTTTGGATTAAATATATCCCTCAGGAATTTCCAGAGGTGGAAATTTTGGATAATATCACTATACTCATCATGGAAGTACTCACTGATGATTTCACAGCTGAATATACTTTTAGGAGGTGGGGTCTTGTGAGAGGAGATGGGTAACTGGGATTGTGATTTGAAAGGATGAATTCTTGTCCCTGACTTCCACCCTCTCTGTTTGTTGGCCACCTTGAGGTGAGTAGGCTTCCTAAACCATGCCAGTCTACCATGCTATTTCTGCTATGGAGTCAGACAACCACAGACTAAACCCACTGAAACTATGTGCCAAAAGAAATTACCCTTTCTTCAGTTTTGGTAACAGGCATTTTATCCGAGTGATGGAAAATTGACTAATGCAGAAAGATGGTACTAAGAATGGGATAGTTGCTGTTCCTATACTTGACCAAGTGGTTCAGAAGTTTTTGAATTTATTTTGTAAGAGAAGCTTGGAAATATTTGCAGAAGAAGCCTAGAGAAGCCTACATTGCTAGCAGTTCTTGGTGGGTGATATTTGTTGAACCCCAGAAAACCAGAATGCTATTTGGAATGGACATAGTAAAGGTCAGGATATTTAGATTTCAGTTGTAATGAGGAATCTCTTGGAAACTAACCTAGAGGTCATGCATGTTTGATTTTGGCAAAGAATTTGTCTGCATTTTATTGATGTCCTAAATGTTTATGTGAAACTGAGTTTAAAGATCACCAACACTGAGCCTGGAGTTCAAGTTTAGGCATGGACATTGCTGGTTGCTTTCAGCTAGATCTAAAGTGGGAATGATGAGTAAAAATCAGAGTTGAGAGATGTAAAGTGAATTGAAGTTTGGCTGGAAAGGAAATGCATATAATGTTGGGGCCAAGTAAAGTGTTGATATTAAAAAGATCCATGATATTTTTTTAAATTTTAAATTCAATTTATTGGTACATTCTAGGTAGACATTACAGTTAGATTCATTACCGGGATCTTGTACCTTTACATGACAGGTTTTGGTTCTCATTTTTTCCCCCTTGTTCCCACCCTCCGTTCACCCCTTCCTACCCTCCCCACCGTCAAGCACTTTAATTACATTTTTACATTTTCTCATATTTTTTTCCTTTTTCTTTATTCCCCTTTCCCTATCCTTCTCACTGTCCCTACACCTTTGGTTCTTTTCTTCCTATTTAACATTGCTAATTGTCCCATTAGGATCTTGAGTACTATTTTAGTTTTTCACACAAGAGAAACTTATCAGTATTTGCATATATGTGACTTATTTATTTCACTTAGGAGTCTTCAAAATGTACCCATCTACCTATGAGTGAATCTACTTTCTCATTCTTTATGGCTGAGTAATATTCCACTTTATAGAAAAACCACATCTTCTTTATTCAGTTTCCAATTAATGGGCAGATGGGCTGTTTCCAAGTTTTACCTATTATGAACTGTGCCTCTATAAACGTGGGTGTGCATATATCACTGTTGTATGATTCTTTCAATTATTTTGCAAAGATACCCAACAGAGGGATGGCTTGGTCTAATGGAAGCCTTAATACTAGTTTTTTGAGGTATCTCCATATTGGCTTCCATAGTGGTTGCACCAGTCTGCACTCCCACCAACAACGGAGAAAGGTTCCTTTCTCCCCACAAACGTGCCAACATTTGTTGTGTAATTTCCCGATAGCAGCCATTCTTTGTGAGGTGAGGTGAAATCTCAGTGTTGTTTTCATCTGCATCTCTTGAAAGACCAGTGATGTGGAGCATTTTTTCATATATTTATTTGCTGCTTTTATTTCTTTGTCTGAGAAATGTTTGTTCATTTCAGATGCCCATTTTAGAATTGGGTCTTTATATTTGGGTGGGCTGGTTGTTTTGAGTTATTTATATATTTTAGATAATAGTTCATCTGAGGAGCAGTGCAGAAGCTTTTTAATAAGATGAGATCCCAGTTGTTGATTCTTTCTGCTAGTTCCCGTGCTATTGAGGTTTTGTTCATAAAGTCTTTTCCTATGCCATGTCTTCCAGAGTTCTGCCTAACTTATCTTCCAGGAAGTTTAATGTTTTTGTTTTTATATTTAGATCTTTGATCAACTTGGATTTTAATTTAGTGCATGGTGACAGATAAGGGTCTAATTTTAATCTTTTTCAGGTTGAGATCCAGTTTTTCCAACACCATTTATTAAAGAGGCCATCTTTCCACCAGTGGGTACTGTCAGCTTCTTTGTCAAAGATGAGATAGATGAGTGCATCTGGAGTTGTTTTTGTGTCTTCCAATCTGTTCCACTGATCCTCAGGTCTGTTTCTTTGCCAATACCACACTGTTTTTATCACAGTGGCTTTGTAGTATAGTTTCAAATTGGGAATTGTTATACCCGGTGCCATGTGTCTGTTGCCTAGCAAGGCTTTTGCCATTGTAGGTCTCTTATGGTTCCAAATGAATTTTTGGATTCTTCGTTCTAGTTCTGTGAAGTATTGTGTTGGGATTTTTTTTTTTTTTTGTGGTATCGGGGATCGAACTTGGGTCCTTATGTGTTGGGATTTCAATTGGTATTGCATTGAATCTGTATAGCAGTTTTGGTAGGATGGCCATTTTCACTATGTTGATTCTTCCTACCCAGGAGCAGGGGACATCTTTCCATTTTCTTATATCCACCTCTATCTCTTTTTTCACAGTTCTGTAGTTTTCAGTGTAGAGGTCTTTTCCTTCTTTTGTTAGATTGATTCCCAGATACTTATTTTTTTGGGTGCTATTGTGAAAGGAATTGTTTCCCTAATTTCTTTCTTAGTGAGTCTGTTATTTGTATACAAGAAGACTGTTGATTTTTGGGTGTTGACCTTGTATCCAGCTACTTTGCTAAAAGTGTGAAGTAAGTCTAGAAGTCTTTGGTGGAGTTTTTTGGGTCTTCAATGTAGAGTATCCTATCATCAGCAAATAATGACAGTTTAACTTCTTCCTTTCCTATCTTTATTGCTTTAATTTCTTTCTCTTGTCTAATTGTTATGGCTAATGTTTCCAGAACTATATCGAAGAGGAGTGGTGATAGTGGGCATCCTTGTCTTGCTCCTGATTTTAACATTAAGATTTTCAGTTTTTGGCCATTTAATATGATGTTGGCTGTTGGTTTTTCATAGATAGCCTTTATTAAGTTGAGACACAGACCATCTAGTTCAATTTTTTGCAGAATTTTTATCATGAATGGGTGTTGAATTTTGGCAAATGCTTTTTCTACATCTATCAAGAGGATCATGTGGTTCTTGTCCTTGACTTTGTTAATATAGTGTATTATATTTATTGATTTATGTATGTTGAACCATCCTTGCATCCTTGGAATAAATCTGACTTGGTCAGGATGTATGATCTTCTTGATGATCCTCTGTATTCTGTTTGCTAGTATCTTATTGAGGATTTTTGCATCTATATTCATTAAGGAGATTGGTCTGTAGTTCTCTTTTTTAGATATATCTTTCCCAGGTTTGGGAATCAAAATGATATTTGCTTCCAGGAATGAATTTGGAAGTATTGCTTCTGTTTCAATTTCATTGAAAAGTCGGAAGAGTAATGGCAGTAGATCTTCTCTAAATGACTTGTAAAACTCAGCAGTGAATTCATCAGGACCTGGGCTTTTCTTTGTTGGTAAGGTTTTAATTACATTTTCAATTTCACTGATTGTAATTGGGGTGTTTAAAATGTTTTTATCTTCTTCATTCAACTTTGGTAATTCATAAGTATCTAGAAATCTATTTCTTCTGTGTTTTCTGTTTTATTAGAGTACAGCTTCTCATAGTATGTATTAATGATCCTCTGGAATTCTGTGGGATCTGTTGTGACTTTGCCTTTTTCTTTCCTAATTGCATGAATCTGAGCCTTTTCTTGCCTTTTTTTTGATAAGGTTTGCTAAGGGTTTATCAGTTTTATTTATTCTTTCAAAAAACCAACTCTTCAATTCAATTATTTTTTGTATCATTTTCTTAGTTTCCATTGCATTGATTTCTGCTCTAATCTGTATAATTTCCTCTCTTGTTCGAGCTTTGGGTTTTTCTTGGTCTTGCTTTTCTAGGAGTCTAAGAGTCATCGTTAGGTTGTTTATTTGAGCTTGCTCTGTTTTCCTAATTTGGGCATTCAGTGCTATGAATTTTCCATGTAGAACTGCTTTCATTGTATCACATAGATTCCTCTATGTTGTATTGGCATTTTCATTTATTTGTAAAAACTGTCTGATTTCTTCTTTAATTTCCTCTGTGATCCATTGATTGTTCAGGAGAGTGTTGTTCAATTGCCATGTGTTTGTGAAGTTCCTACAATTTCTTATGCTATTGATCTCCAGCTTTACTGCTCTCTGATCTGATAATATACAGGGAATAACTTCAACTCTTTTGCATTTGTTCAAACCTGTTTTGTGAGCTAGTATGTGATCTGTCTTGGAGAATGTCCCATGTGCAGCTGAAAAGAATGTATATTCTGATTTTGTGGGGTGGAACACTCTATAGACGTCTAATAAATCCATGCTTTCAAAAGCTTGGTTGAGTTCTAGTATTTCATTGTTGATTTTTTGCCTAGATGATCTATTTTTGATAGTGGGATATTCACATTCCCCACTACAATTGTATTAGTGGTTATTTGGTTTTTCATGTTACTTAATATTTGTTTTATATAGTTGGGGCATTTATATTTGGTGCATATATGTTTCAGATTGTCATTTCTTCCTCTTGGATTGTTCCCTTTACAAGGATGTAGTGGCCTTCTTTGTCTCTCTTAATCAGTTTTGGTTTGAAGTTTGCTTTGTCTGTGAATAAGATTGCTACCCCTGCTTTTTTCTGGGCTCCTGTCATATGGAGAATTGTTTTCCATCCTTTCACTTTCAGTCTATGGGCTTCTTTTTGCACTAGGTGTGTTTCTTGTATACAACATATTGTTGGATTTTGCTTCTTAATCCATTCTGCCAATCTGTTTCTCTTGATTAGAGAAGAATTGAGGCCATTGACATTTATAGTTATAACTGATATGCACTGACTTATTATTGTCATGTTATTGTCCTTTTATTGACTGTTTTTATTTTTTGTCCTCTCCTTTTAATCTGTTGCCTTTGCTATTAGATTTGCTCTGTTGGGTCTCATGGTATTGTGATCTTCATTGTCTTTTTCTAAGATATTGTTTAAAATTCTTTGTAGTGCTGGTTTAGTATTCATGAAGTTTCTCAAGTGTTCTTTGTCATGGAAGTATCTTATTTCTCCATCCATTTTGAAAGAGAGTTTTGCAGGATACATCAGTCTTGGTTGTAGGTTGTTTTCTTTTAGGACTTGAAATACCTCACTCCAGGCTCTCCTTGTCCTGAGGGTTTGTGTTGAAAAGTCTGCTGTGATTCTGATGGACTTTCCTTTGCATGTGATTTGTTTCTTTTCTCTTACTGCTTGTAGTATTTTGTTCTTCTGCTGGGTTTCTGGTATCTTGATTATTATATGTCTAGGTGTAGATTTTATTTTGATCATGGCTAGTTGGTGTCCTATATGACTCACTTATCTGTATGTCTAATTCTTCCCCTCTGTTTGGGAAGTTTTCTTTCATAAATTCTTTGAATAGCTTTTTTAAGTCATTTGCATTTTCTCCTGGTATTTCATGGATACCTATCAGTCTTATGTTAGTCTTCTTTGTATCATCTAGAAGTTGTTGGATCGACTTGTCATGCTCCCTTACTGTTTTGAAGAGACCCCTCTTTTCATGGACACTGTCTGCTATCCTATCTTCTATATCTGAGATTCTATTCTCACAATCTTTTATTCTGTTGTGTACGCTTACAATAGTTTTTAAGATCCTGGATATCCATTTGAATCTATTTAATGGATTCCCATTTCTTTCCTATGTTGGGTGTTCATTGTTTCCATTTCTTTCTTATTCTGGGCCTTCATGGCTTCTGTTATGTTCCTAAGCTCATCTATTTTTTTATCAGTTTCTGTTCTGGAGTCTCAAATCATGTCTTTCATTTTGCTCACCATCTCTATGGTTATCTGGGAAATAATTTCTGTTTTGAATTTTTCTAGAGCTTGATTGATCAGTTTTTTTATTTCCTGTGCTGTGAGTTCTGAGTGTACTGGAGGTTCACCACCTTATTTTTCATCCTCCTTTGCCCTACTGTTTGCCATTGGTAGACTGGAAGTCTGTTTTTGTAGCTAGCTTAAGTGTTTTCTCATCTTTACTTTTGCTGTTGGGTTGCCCTTGATTCAATCTCTGGGTTATTAAATCTTCCTGATATCATTGCGTCCCAGTCTTTGAGTCTCTAATGACTTATAGATATTCTCATTTTCATAATTGAGAAAACAAATCATCAAATCAATCCCTTTCCTTTATCCCTATTGATACAATCAGTAACATAATAGGATCAATCACCACCCTTAATAGTCCGCCATGCCTCTGCAGAGTGCGTCCAAGGACTTGCTCAATCAGGGCATCTAATAGCTGGGGGGGGGCGTGCTCAGCAGTACCCACATGGCTATGTCAGAGCCAATCACTGGCATCCACTGGAAAAGGTATGGCTCCAGAGGAGGCCTGTAGTTTGGGCCTGGCTGTGCAGCAGAGGTGGCTCTGAGTCCAAGCCAGAGATCAATGATATTTTAAAAAGCCAGGAGTTCATACCATAACAATAGGAAAGAGGGCTTGAGAGCATCCTAAGAATTGACCAGGACCCACTTGTTATGGTCTCAAGTGTGTAAAAAGGTAAACTCTAAAAGACTTTCCTTTGAGAGGTGTGTTTCAGGATTCCTTGCTTCTTCAGGGCAGTCTGGGACATATATCTCCAAGTTCAGTTATATGGGCCCTCAGAGATCACTGTAGTCATGCTCCATAAGGGTCCAGGTACTACTCCAGGAGAGTGAAGACTGTAGACTTTGGTGTTATATAAATATGATGCTGTTTTTTGGGCATGCAATGCAAGACTTGTGGGGTCTTAGCTGCTTTTACCCAGATTTCATATGGAGACCCAGCAAGCCAGTCTATTTGCACTTGAGCAAGCAGTGCATAAAGCTCTAAGAATGAAGCTGAAGGTGCAGTGAAGATTTAGAAAGTTGGAGATGCCAGGTGCATAGAATGTATGCTCAGATAAACTGTAGACAGTGGGCAGATCCAGCCCCACAGAGGGGACATGTGGGTTGTAATTGACAAGGCTTGCTTTGATGTTTTCTATCCCCTGCTTCCAATATTATTTAATGGGAATGTTTATCTGTTTCATTGTATATTGGATGTATTTAACTTTCTTTTCTATTTTTATAGGGTCTCAAGAGCTAAGAATTTGCCTTGAGTCTCAGAAGAGACTTTGGAGGTGGATTTTTCAGCAGTACTAGGACTACTGATTTAGGTGACTCTTAGAGATGTATTAAATCCATTTTTCATAATGAGATGGACATGAACCTTTGCATGGTGAGAGGTAGAAAGTTACTTTTAGACCTAAAATGTTTCTTCCCTCAAAAACCTCATGTGTTTAGAGGTGGGACTGTTGGAAAGCAACTGGACAATGGGACACTATTCTCTTCATGGATATATTCATTGATGAGTTCATAATTAAACATGCTATTAGAAGGTGGGGTTGAGCCCAAGGAAGTTGTCACTGGATGTGTGATTTGGAAGGGTACTTTCAAGTCATTGGCTCCTCTCTTTATTTCTGCTTCTTGGCCCTTCTGAGTTGAGCAGCTTTCTTCCACCATGCCCTTCCTCCATACCATTTCTGTCTTAGGGTCAGCCAAACATGAAGTGAATCCACTGAAAACATAAGCCAAAATAAACTTCTTTAATTTGTAGGATCAATTAACTAGTCCCAGCATTGGAAAAGTGACTAATGCAACAGACATTGATTATTGATATAGATTTTTTTTTGCAGAACCAATGGCATGTGAAGGAAAATAAATATGAAAAGCACAACTTTAATTTTCTTCCAAGAAACTTTATATAGCAAAACTATACAAGGAAAGGTAGTGAGGTCAAGACACCAGAATAGAGAACTACACACTTCACTGATCAGTGTACCTGCTGTTTTTTAGGCATTTTTCCATTTCCTCTAAAACCATATGAGTTTGAGGCCATTATTGCTGTTTAACAGATTGAGAAGTTCACCTAGAATAGAATTTCTATATGTCATGCTGAAGCACATGCTTTAAGGCACATGCCAAAACGCTGGTTTCCATCAATGGAAAGAGCAGGGGTGGGAGACTTAAAGTGATTATCTACAGACAGTCTTTCATTTACTCTTGTGGCCCATAAAAAGCTTGTTTATTTCTGTGTACCTTTTCATGAAAAAGTTTTGGAAGCACTTAGGCTAAGCAACTGTTTTCATTAATTTTATTGGTACATTTAAAGTATACAATATAGTGACATTCATCATTGGAAATTTGCACCTTTACATAATCCATCTTGGTTCTTATATTTTTCCCCATTCCTCTTAATTTATGAAGTCAATTTATCATCTTGTAAATGTATGAAAGTTCTTTCAAACCTTGATATTGGACCCTAAACTTTGAGTTGTTTACATTATATTGCACTGTATAAAGAAAAAGATAAGCTTGGATAGGTAGAAAGAAATTTGAACATTTAGCAACTTGTATATATAATATAAATGTTCAATTAGTGCCATAAGCCATTCATTGAGTGCAATTTTTCATACTTACTAATTTAATTCTTACAATAAAGCTAGAGATAAAACAAACCAAATATACCCATTTTAAGGACAAGGTCATTAATTCAGAGGGAAATTAGATAATTTGCAGAAGGTTTCAGAGTTATTAAATGATGAAAAATAATTTAAATTCCTATCTACATAAACCTAAATACATTTAGTTTAATGATAAAATGAAACTACCCAGAAATTGCCAAATTCTGAGAATTGTGGAAATCTAATCCACTGATAGTTTATTTCTTTGTATGTGATATCAATTGTGCATGAAATGTTTCTGTGCATTTTGGATAGAATAATTTAAAAATATTTAATTCTTTGAATAATTGTGCAACAGAGATGTTGACCATTTAGCCTCCATCCCTTAAAATGTAACCCATTCTAAGGCTGTGATGTACAGGTTACAGTGAGCATCAACTTGGTAAAAAGTGTGCTTTTCCTTAAGGTGGATTTATCTATTTTAATAGGGATTTAATTTTATTATATGCAGAAAAAACAAAATAAAATATTTTCATCATCCCAAAAGATCTATTGCTTACCTTAAATAAATGATGTTCTTCTCATATTCATGATGGCAAATATTCAAATACCAATAAAATGTAGGTAAGAGAATAATAATTTTATGAGGAAATAAAAATGATTTTATATTAACAGACTACATTTATTTTCATGTTTCTTTTGTAATATATTAGAATAAATTATAATTAAGAAATGATAAAGACTAAAAGAGGTCAAGTAATTTATTTGATCAATAATATGAAGTAACAATTAAAAGAAAAAAATCAGAATTCTACATTTAATGCAAAAATCATTTTCCAATTTTTGTGTGGAAGGTTAATGCTTAAAATTAGAAGTGAGTAGTAAATTTCTGCTTTGAATTAGAAGCAAAGAAATTAGGGAACGATGACTTACGGACAAAGGAATGTATATGATATATCTGGTGAGTGCTGTAAATACAGTATTAAAATGGAAAATAAAACAGATGCAAAAAGATAAAAGAAATTGCAGTGACAAAATAAATCATTAAAAGCAAACACTTTATGTTTAACTCATTAATAATATTCAGATCTGTGACATACTTAGTTTTTTCTCTGTGTGCAAAACCCACTGAACAATCCAGGTTCCACACGATACTAAGGGTAGGTTTTTCTATAGTGAATCATTTAAATTGCATGTTGTGCCTGCTATCAAAACAAGTGAGGAAGACATTCATAGGATATTCTATTTAGAAATACTTATAGAAGCCTTATTTTCCTCCCACTAAATTTATATGCCTTCACATCTGTAGTTCTTGTAGTTCTCAAATTCAAGAAGCCACACTAATGCTAACAAAGTGACTGGCTTGGCAGATCAATCTGAGAGGAAGTCAGGAGAATTACCTATTTTAGAAAGGTAATTTAAAAGTAAATCCACCTCTAGAAATGAGTGTCTCCTTCGGGTTTATAGGTTTCACTGGAGAGGAGCCTTACATATTGAAAGCATTTCCTTTTATTTACCAACAGCAGGGAAGGCTAAGGTTAAAACCCAAAAGGCTGCAATTTAGACAGGAACAAGCATATGGCTCTCAAAATTTTAATCACTAAGAAAGGAAAATAGAGTTGCAGTTAGTGAATAAACAGCTTTGTTCTACAGAAAGCCCAGATGAGTATAAACATGGTTGTAAGATATCTGGGAAAATATGTCACTTAAAGGAGCAAATAAGTCTTGCATAAAACAATAAAATGAGAGAGAGAGAGAGAGAGAGAGAGAGAGATCAAGGAGAGGAGGCAAGTGACTGTCAGGGCTGTGTTCCCCTACTGGAGACTTTAATAATGTTTCCAGTCATGTGTAACTTATAGATAATATCCGCATTCCTTGGCTCTTAGTCTCTCTTGTTCACTTTCAAATCCTTTTAGGGACCAGGGATTTAGCTCAGCGGTTCGGTGGCCTGCTTCGCAAGCTCAAGGACCCGAGAGTTTGATCCCTGGTACCAACAAACAAACAAACAAACAAATCCTTTTATTCCTGTGCCTTTCTTCTATAGTCACTTATCCCTCAGATTCTCTTTTGCCTCCCTCTTCCACTTTTATGGAATTTTGTAATAAATCCTTATGTATAATCCAAATTAATCTTCCTTAATTCCATCAGCAAGCATATTTCCCCTCTTCTGTCTAACCAGACATATTAATGACTCTGGAAATTAAGATGTGGACACTTCTAACATCACAGTGCTATCAAAATGCACTAGAAATTAAGTATAAGTGAGATAATTCATATATAAATACTGTAAAATAGATTGTGATGCTAACATAAAGTGTTCTAGTAGCAAGTTTCTGTCTTTTAATTAGGCTATTATGATATCAGGAGATAGGTCACACTTCCCTTCCTCCCCCAATTCTGAGTCCCTAGTCACTGAATTTGACTTGCCAATTTCTATGAGTTTATTTGGTACAACATTATTTTACCTTTGTTATTAAGTCAGTTTATTTTTTTCATGTGAAAGCAAAACTAAACCAAGAAAACATATTTTCCTTCGCTCTGGGGCATACCATCCTACATGATGATTTCTCTACCTTCCCTGATGTTTATGGGTCCCAAGATCTCTATGGATAAAAATGTAATGCTCTCTGCAGTTGCAATGAAGACATGCCTTGTGGGCCATCAGGGAGAAGATACATCTGACATAAAGAATAGAGGTTTCAAGGAAAATATCTCTTTTACTGTAGTTATTTCATGAGTTCTACTGGAAAAATATTACTATAGTTAAACATGTTTTTCTTCACCTGTTAATTCAGTTTGAGAAAATCTCTGAGAAGGTAAGAAAATCAAGTTTCTAACTAAACATGAACACTATTTTAACATTTTCTGGCAAGTCCTAAATTTCTTGGGTTGTAAAGTAATACCAAGAAAAATTCATAGGGAAAGTATAAAGCAAAACATTTCTAGAATACTATGAGCCTTCCTGCTCATCCATAGTTAAATATACATGTATGTTATACATACATATATGTGTGTGAATATACACATGTGTAATATATTCATATCTAATATATAATGCGTCATTTTATATATATAATCACTGCTGAGTGTATGGTAAATGCATTTAAAATTAATTTAGTAAAGTGTGAGAAATCTTGAAACTTTTTGGACTTTATCAGAGGTCAGTTTACAGAAAATGAAATTGCAATAATTGATAGAATAAATTGAAAAGGACTAGTGATGCACAGAAAATTAGTAAAGCAGATAAAAAACTATGCAACCAAAAAATACCATGGTTGACATTCTTAAAATGTAGCTTCTCTGTGAATATATGATTTCTCTGAAGTACATTACCAAGGTATGATTTACCAAGTCAGAGGTATTCACATTCATTTCAGTGAATGATTTAAAATGACACTCTGAAGTAGATGTGTAAAATTAAAATCTTCAACAGAAACAGAGCAAATGTGTTTCAAATTCCCAAATTTTCACCAATACTTTTTCTATTTTTTTGACAAATCAGATAGTTATCTGCATCTCATTGCTCTGGTATACAGTTGTTTATTTTTTTAATAGGTAGGGAGTGAAAAAAATCTCTTCATGTGCTTATTAGCTATTCACATTTCCCTTCTGTAAATGGGCTCAGACATTTCTATATTTCTTTTTTTCAATTGAATGTCTAGAATATTTCTTGCCAATTTTCTAGAGCTACTGATATGTTTTAGGTATGTATATGGTCAGTGCTCTAATATCATAATTTTCTAGTCTGTCAGCTGTTTGTCATTTTTTCCACATTATCCTTCACATATGGTAAACTGATTTATCAAATTCACTGATTTTCCTTTTGTATGCTGCACTTGACTTGAGAAATTCTTCCTCAAACTTTTATCAAAAGACATTGTCTAAGTAACAGTATACAAAATCAACTTAAAAAATCACTAATTTTGTATACACAAAAAATGAACTTACAGAAAAAGAAATCAGTAAAACAATTTCACTCAAAGCAGCTTTAAAATAAAATATAAAATAAAATAAAAACCTAAGAATAAATCTAATGAAGGATACAAAAAATGTGTAAAATGAAAATATTGAAACACTGCAGAATTTGAAGTGACAGTTTGTGCTCTAATGTTCATGGATTAGGAGAAATAATATCGTTAAAATGAGTAGGCCACTTAAAACAATCTACTTATTCAGTACAATCCATATCTAAATCTCAATGGTATTCTTTATAGATGTAAGAAAAAAATCCTAAAATTTGTATTGAAACACAAAAGTCATCAAATAGCCCATACAATCCCAAGTAACATTATAACACATGATTTCAAAATATACTATAGTTCCATTAAAAACCCCCAAAACCCAGTATAGTATTGATATAAAAACAGATTCATACACAAATGGACTAAAATAGTGTATTAGGAATAAACCCATACATATTTAGCAAACTGATTTTTGATAAAGGTGTCAAAAACATATGTTTGAGAAAAAATCTCTAACATATATTGTCAGGAAAACTGGATATTCACATTAATAGATTGAAATTAGACTCATTTCTCACCTTATACAAAGCTCAACTAACAATGGATTAAATACATTTATGTAAGACTTGAAAATTTGAAACTGGTAGAAGAAAACCTATATGAAACACTTCTTCAAGGTCTTGACAAAGGTAACAATTTTTCTGAATAGAATCTAATAGTTCAGAAAATGATAGAAAGAATTGACAGATGGGATTATATCAGATTTAAAAGCTCTTGCACAACAAAGAAAAAATCAAAAGAGTGAAAAGACAACTGCAGGGTAGGAGAAAATCTTTACTAGCTTTTCAATGGGCAGAGGATTAATACCAGGAACATATGGAGAACTAAAAATTTCATAACAAAAGAACAAATAATCCAGTCAGAAATATGCAAATGATCTCAATAGACACATCTTAAATGAAGAAATAGATATGGCCAATATATATTAAAAAATGCTCAAAAATAAATTCAAAAAATGCTCATAATCTTTAGCAAACATTGAAATGAAAGTTAGAACTACATTGAGATCCCATCTCACCCCAGTCAGAATGGCTATTACAAAACAAGAAAGATATTGACCAAAATGGAGAAAAAGGAACTTTTATATAATACTGCTGGAAGGTAAATTAGCACAAAAATTATGGAAAATTCTGTTAAAGTAAGATCTATGCATGTAATTTATGCAGTTATCATGTGCTAAAATTATAATTTTTTTCTCATTGAGTTTATTAATACATTTCAGGTATACAGTACAGTTACATTCATCATTGGGATCTTGTACCTTTACATGACAGGACTTGGCTCTCATTTCTTTCCCTTGTCCCTGCTCTCCCTTCACCCCCTCATTACCTCCCCATTTACTAACACTTTCTTTCCATTTTTTTCATTTTCTCATATTTTTTCTTTTCTCTTATTGCACTCCTCCTAGCCTTCCCACTTTCCTCACACATTTAGCCCTTTTCTTCCCATTTCACATTGTCAAGTAAATCATTAGGATCTTATATACAATTATATAAATTTTTTACATCAGAGAAACTATTTGGTGTTTACATATCTGTGTTTTATTTATTTCACTTAGGGGCATATCCTCAATATGTATCCATTTTCCTATGAATGAATCTAATTTCTCATTCTTTATGGCTGAGTAGTTTTCCATTTTATAGCAAAACCAAATTTTCTTTGTTCAGTTTCCAACTGATTGTCAAACGGGCTGTTTCCAATTTTTAGCTATTCAAACTGTGCCACTATAAACATAGTTGTGCATATATCACTGTGGTATGATTCTTTTGGATACCCGGCAGAGGGATGACTGGGTCAAATGGAACCTCTAGTCCCAGCCCTTTGAGGTATCTCCATATTGATTTCCACAGTGGTTGCACCAGTCTTCATTCCAACAAAAAATGGAGAAGGGTTGCTTTCTCCCCACAACCCCACCAACATTTGTTATTGATTGATTTCTTGATAGCAGCCATTCTTTGTGGGGTGAGGTAGAATCTCAGTGTTGTTTTCATCTGCATCTCTTGAATGACCAGTGGTGTGGAACATTGTTTCATATATTTACTTACTGCTTTTACTTCTTTGACTGAGAAATGTCTGTTCATTTCAGAAGCCCATTTTTGAATTGGGTCTTTATATTTGGTAAGGCTGATTGTTTTGAGATCTTTGTGTATTCTAGATAAGAGTACTTTATTTGAAGAGCAGCTGGTAAAACTTTTTTCCCACATTGTAAGTTGTTTCTTAGTTCTGTTGATGGTTTCTTTTGCAGTGCAGAAACTTTTTAATGAGATGAGATCCCAGTTGTTGATTCTTTCTGCTAGTTCACATGCTACTGATGATTTGTTCATAAAGTCTTTCCCTATGCCAATGTCTTCAAGAGTTCTGCCTAACTTATCTTCCAGCAAGTTTAGTGTTTCTTTTTTAATGTTTAGATCTTTAATCCACTTGGATTTTAATTTAATGCATGGTGAAAGATAACAGTCTAGTTTTAATCTTTGGCAGGTTAAAATCCAGTATTTCTAACACCATTTATTAAAGATGCTATCTTTCCTTCAGTGAGGATGGTCAGCTTCTTTGTCAAAGATGAGGCAGCTGAGTACATCTGCAGTTGCTTTTGAACATTCCAGTCTTTTCTACTGATCCTCAGGTGTGTTTCCTTGCCAGTACCATGCTGTTTTTATCATAGTGGCTTTGTAGTATAGTTTCAAATTGGGAATTGTTATACTTGCTGCCATGCCTCTGTTGCCTAGGATGGCTTTTGCTATTCTAGGTCTCTTCTGGTTCCAAATGAATTTTTGGATTTTTTTTTCTGGTTTTGTGAAATATAGTGTTGGAATTTCAATTGGTGTTGCATTGAATATGTATAGCAGTTTTGGTAGTATGGCCATTTTCACTATGTTGATTTTTCCTACCAAGGAGCAGGGAATAATTTTCCATTTTTTTTCCTCACTGAGTTTATTGATACATTTTAAGTATACAGTACAGTTACCTTCATTATTAGGATCTTATACCTTTACATGATAGATCTTGGTTCTCATTTTTTTAACCTTGTCACTGCCCTCCATTCACTCATACTCCCCTCCCTCTTTACAAACACTTCATTTTCATTTTTTTCATTTTCTCATATTTTTTCTTTTCCCTTATTAGCTTTCCCCTACTCTTCCCACTTTCGGGAAGAGTATTTTAGCATCTTTAGCCCCTTTCTTCCTATTTCACATTGTCCATTACATCATTAGGATCTTATGTACTATTGTAATTTATTCATTTTCTTATATCCTCTTTGATCTCTTTTTTCAGAGTGCTATAGTTTTCAGTGTAGATGTCTTTTGCTTCTTTCATTAGATTGATTCCTAGATACTTCATTTTTTGGATGCTATTGTGAAAGGAATTATTTCCCTAATTTCTCTCTCAGTAAGTCTGTTATTTGTGTTCAAGACGGTTATTTATTTTTTCGTGTTGATCTTGTATCCAGCTACTCTGCTAAAAGTGTGAATTAAGTCTAGAAGTCTTTCTTTGGAGTTTTTTGGGTCATCAATGTAGAGTATCATCATATTGTCAGCAAACAATGACAGTGTAACTTCTTCCTTTCCTATCTTTATTGCTTTAATTTCCTTTTCTTGTCTAAGTGCTATGGCTAATGTTTCCAGAAGTATAGCAAAGAGGAGTGGTGATAGTGGACATCCTTGTCTTATTCCTGATTTTAATGCGAAGGTTTTCTGTTTTGGCCATTTAATATGGTACTGGCTGTTGGGTTTTCATAGAGATAGCCTTTATTAAATTGAGATATAGAGCATCTATTCCAATTTTTTGCAGGGTTTTTTTTATCATGAATGGGTGTTGAATTTTATCAAATGCTTTTTCTGCATCTATTGAGAGGATCATATGGTTTTTGTCCTTGATTTTATTAATATAGTGTATTGCATTTATTGACTTATGTGTGTTTAACCATGCTTGCATCCTTGGAATAAATCTGACTTGGTCAGGATTTATGACCTTCTTGATGATCCTCTGTATTCTGTTTGCTAGTATCTTTTTCAGATATTTGTATCTATATTCATTAAGGCGATTGGCCTATAGTATTTTTTTTTTTTTTAGTTGAGTATTTCCCTTGTTTGGGAATCAAAGTGATACTTGCTTCCAGGAATGAATTTGGAAGTATTGCTTCCCTTTCGATTTCATTGATAAGTTTAAAGAGCAATTTCTGTAGTTCTTCTCTAAATATCTTGAAAAATTCAGCAGTGAATCCTTCAGGACCTGGGGTTTTCTTTGTTGATAAAGTTTTAATTATGTTTTCAATTTCACTGATTGTAATTGGATTGTTTAAAATCTTTTATCTTTTTTGTTCAACATTGTTAATTCCTAAGTATCTAGAAATATTTCCATGTCTTCTGTGTTTTCCATTTTATTAGAGTACAGGTTCTCAAAGTACATATTGACGATCCTCTGGATTTCTGTTGGATCTGTTGTGACTACACCTTTTTCATTCCTGATTGCATGGATTTGAGACTTTTCTTGCCTTTTTTGATAATGTTAGCTAAGGATTTATCAATTTTATTTATTCTTTCAGAAAAGCAGCTCTTTGATTCATTTATCTTTTGTATCATATTTTTAGTTTCCATTGCATTGATTTCTGCTCTGATCTTTATAATTTCCTCTCTTGTATGAGCTTTGCATTTTTCTTGATCTTATTTTTCTAGGATTCTAAGATTAATCATTAGGTTGTTTATTTGAGCTCATTCTGTTTTCCCTGTGTGGACATTCAGTGCTATGAATTTTCCATGTAGAACTGCTTTCACTGTGTCCCATAAATTCCTCTATGTTGTATTGGCATTATCATTTGTTGGTAAAAACTGTTTAATTTCCTCTGTGACCCATTGATTGTTCAGGAGAGTGTTGTTCAATTTTCATGTGTTTCTGAAGTTCCTATGGTTTCTTATGTTATTAATTTCCAGATTGATTACATTATGATTTGATAATATACAGGGGATAACTTTGATTCTTTTGAATTTATTCAAACCTGCTCTGTGAGCTAGTATGTAATCTATCTTGGAGAATGACCTATGTGCAGCCAAAAAGCATGTATATTCTGATTTTGTGGGGTGGAACACTCTACAGATGTCTCTTAAGTCCATATGTTCAAAAGCTTGGTTCACTTCTTCATTCAGTATTTTGTTGTTGATTTTTTGCCTAGATGATCTTTCTACTTGTGATAGTGGGGTATTTAGATCCCTCACTCCAATTTTATTCGTGCTTATTTGTTTTTCCATGTTACTTATTATTTTTTTAATATAGTTGGTGGCATTAATATTAGTTGTATAAATTTTTATGCGTGTCATCCCTTCCTCTTGAATTCTTCACTTTACAAGTATATAGTTGCTTTCTTCATCTCTTTTAATTAGTTTTGGTTTGAAATTTACTTTATCTGCAAGGAACATTTCTACCCTTGCTTTTTTTTCTGGGTTCCTGTCTCTTGGAGAATTGTTTTCCATCCTTTCACTTTCAGTCATGGGCTACCTTTTGCACTAGGTGAGTGTGTGTGTTTTTAAATTGAGTTTATTTGTACATTTTAGATATACAGTACAGTTATATTCATTATTGAGATCTTGTACCTTTACATGACAGGTCTTGATTCTCATTCTTTCCCCTTTTTCCTGCCTTCCCTTCACCCCCTATGTGTGTTTCTTATATACAACATATTGTTGGATTTTGCTTCTTAATCCATTCTGCCACTCCATTTCTCCTGATTGGTGAACTGAGGCCATTGGCATTGATGGTTATAGCTGATATGTACTGACTTCTTATTAACACATTATTGTCCTTTTGTTTACTCTTTTTACTTATTCCCCCTCTCCTTTTAATTTCTTGCCTTTCCTATTTCATTTGATCTGTTGGGCCTCATTGTTTTATGACCTTCATTGTCTTTTTCTGGATATTGTTTAGAATTCCTTGTGGTGCTGGTTTGGTATTCATGAAGTTTCTGAAGTGTTCTTTGTCACGGAAGAATCTTATTTCCCCATCCATTTCGAAAGAGAGTTTTGCAGGATACAGCAGTCTGGGTTGGAGGTTGTTTTCTTTTAGGACTTGAAATACCTCAATCCAGGCTCGCCTTAACCTGAGGGTTTGTTATGAAAAGCCTTTTGTGATTCTGATGGGCTTTCCTTTTCATGTGATTTGTTTCTTTTCTCTTACTGCTTGTAGTATTTGGTTTTTCTGTTGGGTTTCTGGTATCTTGATTATTATATGTCTAGGTGTAGGTTTTTTTTTTTTACTGTGTCTAGTTGGAGTTGTGTATGCCTCACTTATCTGTATGTCAAATTCTTCCCCTCTGTTTGGGAAGTTTTCTTTCATTAATTCTGTGAACAGCTTTTTTAAGTCATTTGTGTTTTCTCCTGCTACTTCGTGGATTCCTATGACTTATGTTATTCTTTTTGGCATCATCTAGGAGATATTGGATCAGCTTCTCATGATCCCTTACTTATTTTAAGAGACCTCTCTTTTAATGGTTAGTGACTGCAATACTATCTTCTATATCTAGAATTCTATCTTCACATTCATTCATCCTGTTGTAAATGCTTTCAATAGTTTTTAATCTGGATGTCTGTTTGAATCTGTTTCATGGTTTCCATTTCTTTCCTATGTTGGGCATTCAAGTTTTCTATTTCTTTCTTATGCTGGGCCTTCTTGGCTTCTATCATGGTCCTGAACTCACCTAGTTTTTGTCAGTTTCTGTTCTAGAGTCTCTATTTATGACTTTCATTTCACTCACCATCTCTGTGGTTATCTGTAAAATTATTTTTGCTTTGAATTTTTCTAGAGCCTAAATGATCTGTTTTGTTACTTCCTGTGCCATGAGTTCAGTATGTCCTGATTGTTCAGTGTCAGGCTTTTCAATGTCATTTCCCCTGGAATTTGCCATTGGTGAACTGGAAGTCTTTCTTTGTGTCTTATTCAGTGTTTTCTAAATTTTTTTTTGTAGTGTTGTCCTTGCTTTAATTTCTGGGTTATTACTTAAATCTTCCTGATATAATTGTCCTTCAGCTTTTGAGTCTCTAAGGACTCATAGACATTTTCATTTTCATAATATCAGAGGAAACAACTCATTAAATCAATCACAATCCTTTAGCCTGATTGATACAATCAAAAACACAATAGTATCAAGCACAATTTGCAAATGGACCATTCATTGTAGTCATTAATCTATCACCTTTTAAACTTGTGAATTAAATTAAAATAAAAAAGCACTCCAAAATATGTTTGCAGTGAATAAACTTTTCAATGTAGCATCTTTACCACTTAGCATGGGGGCTTAGACAGAGTTGGGATGACAAGAGTAGATAAGTAAAAGAATTGGAGAAGGTTTCAAGTCAACCCAGAGGTGATAGAATTACCATACAATCTTTAGGAAACTGTTAAATTCAAAAGGAAAAAAAAAACAGAGTGCAAGAATAAGGACAAGAGTATAACCACCTAACAGTAATAGGGGCTCACATTCCTTTGAAACTATTGACCCTTGCATGAGGTAAAATGTGAGAAGAAAACAACATAAAGAAAAAAAGAAAAAAATGATAAAAAAAAAAAGAAATCTGAGTTAGGGAAGGAACAACAACAGAAAAGGAGATGAGGAATAATATAGTGGAGCAAGATACTGAGATAGAGAAAGAGATCAGAAAAAAAAAACAATTTGCAGAGTGGAATGAGAAAAAGAAAGAAAAAAGAATTTAAAAGGGCTCTTTTACAGTATATCTCTGCTGTCATAATATACCACATGCACAGCCATGTGCAGAATTAAGTAGTTTGATCTCAGCTAAGCAATGGTAGACCCCTGAGATTCAGACTAATTTTGGGCTGCAAGGTCCAAATTGAGTTCCCTGACCTCTTGCAGGGTTGAACTCCACAAAGTTCTACTACAGGTTCCCTCTGCCCTTTCTTTAAAGATGTTTAAAGTCAGGAGTTAAGAAAAATGCCTGCACCTCTGCAGAGTGGATCCAAGGACTGGCACTATCAGGAGGCCTGAGAGGAAGGGGACAGAGCATGTTGCAGGTGCACCCTCGTGGCTAGCTAGTCCTCACTGACTCAACCCAGGCAGGCTGGAGGGAGAGCAGATTTCAGAGCATCTGTCCTGGATTTCTGCCTTCTACCTTCCTTGAAAATTATAATTTTAAGACTATTATAATATTGATTTTTGAAATTAAAAAAAATACTGCCTAATATTTTCCACTGTTTGCTAATTTTCCTCTTGTTTACTTTCTTCCATGAAAAACTAATTTTCATTCTTTCTTTGTTTCCATTAAGTGTATTGGTACATTTAAAGCACACAATACTGTTACAATTATCATTGGGATCTTGTACCTTTACATGATATATCGTGGTTATTGTTTTTTTTCCCCATACCACTGCCTTTGCTTCACCCACTTCACCCTTTCCTATTTACAAAGACTTTTTTTCCCATTTTTTCATATTTTTCACATTTTTTCTTTCCCTTATTTCCTTTTTCCTTTCCTTTCCATTTCCCCTTTTGCCATTTTCTTCCTAATTCACACTCTCATTTATAGCTTTTGAAACTTATTTATCTTTTAGTTTTTTCATACCAGAGAAACTATTCAGTGTTTACTCTGATACATCCTATTTATTTCACATAAGAGTGTAGCCTCACCATAAAGAATGAGAAACTAGTCATTCATAGGAAAATTGATTCATATTGAGGCCATATTGAGCTCTTTATATATTATACATAGTAGTCCTTTGTCTGAGGAGTAGCTGGTAAATTTTTTCCCACATTTTTGGTTGCCTCTTAGCTCTGTTGTTGATTTCTCTTACACTGCAAAGCCTTTTTAATAAAATGAGATCCCATTGGTTAATTCTTTGTGCAAGTTCTCATGCTGCTGAGAATTGCTTCATAAATTCTTCTTCTATGCCAATGTCTTCAAGTGTTCTACCTAATTTACTTTTCAGTAAGTTTAGTGTTTCTGTTTTGATATTGAGATCTTTAATCCACTTGGACTTTAGTTTAGTTCATGGTGAAAGATAGGAGTCTAATTTTAATCTTTGGCAAGGTGAAAGTCAGCTTTTCCAACACCATTTATTAAAGAGGCTATCTTTCCTTCAGTGAGGATGGTTGGCTCCTTTGTCAAGGATGAGGTAGATGGGTATGTCTGTTTTTTTGTTGTTGTTGTTCTGTATCTTTTAATCTATTCCATTGACACTCATGTCTGTTTCTTTGCCAGTACCATGCTGTTTTTATCACAGTGGCTTTGTAGTATACTTTCAAGTTGGGAATTGTTATACCTGCTGCCATGTCTCATTGCCTAGGATGGCTTTTGCTATTCAAGGTCTCTTGAATTTTTGGATTGTTTCCTCTAGTTACCTGTAATATACTGTTGGGATTTTAATCAGGATTTCATTGAATCTCTACAGGAATATCAGAACTATGGCCATTTTCACTTTTTTGATTCTTCCCACCCAGGAGCAAGGGATGTCTTTGTATCTTATATCCTCTTCTATCTCTTTTTTCTGAGTGCTATAGTTTTCAGTGTAGAGATCTATTGTGTTCTTCTTTAGATTCATTCTTAGGTATTTCATTTTTTGGATGTTATTGTGAATGGACTTGTTTCCCTAATTTCTAACTCAGTGAATCTGTTATTTGTGTACAAGAAAGCTATTGAATTTTGAATATTGACTTTATAACCAGCTACTCTATTGAATCTGTCAATTAAGTCTAGCAATTTTTTGACAGAGCTCTTTGGGTCTTCTTTGTAGAGTATCATATCATCAACAAATAGTGACAGTTTAACTCCTTCCTTTCCTATCATTATTCCATTTATTTTTTCTCTTGTATAATTGCTGGGGCTAATGTTTCTAGAACTATATTGAACAGGAGTGGTGATACTGGGTATCCCTGTCTTGTTCCTGATATTAGAGTGCAGGTTTTCAGTTTTTGAACATATAGAATGATATTGGCTGTTGGATATTCATAGATAGTGTTTATTAAGTTGCTATAAAGACCATCTATTCCAATTTTCTGTAGGGTTTTTATCATGTATAGGTATTGAATTTTGTCATATGGTTTTTGTTCTTGACTCTGTTGATATAGTGTTCATTTTTTGATTTATGTATGTTGAATCATCTTTGCATCCATAGGATAAATCCATCCTGGTAAGTGTGCATCATCTTCTTGATAATCTTCTGTATTCTGTTTGCCAGTATCTTTTTGAGGATTTTTGCATCTATGTACATTAAGGAGATTGGCCTGTAGTTCTCTTTTTGGTTGGATCTTTCCCTGATTTTGGAGTCAAAGTAATACTAGCTTCCAGGAATGAATTTGGAAGATTGCTACCCTTTCAGTTTCCTTGAAGAGTTTAAAGAGTATTATTGATAGTTCTTCTTACATGTTTTATAGAATTTAGCAGTGAAGCTTTCAGGACCTGGGCATTTCTTTGTTAATGTTTCAATTACATTTTCAATTTCACTGAAAGTAAATTGGGGTGTTTAGACCTTTTCTATCTTCTTCATTCAACTTTGGAAGTTTATATGCATCTAGGAATCTTTCCACTTCTGTATTTTCTATTTTATTAGAGTACAGTAGTTATTGATGATCCTGCTGGATCTGATGTGACTCCACCATTTTGGTTCCCAATTGCATGGATATGATGCTTTCCTTTCCTTTTTTGATAGGGTTGGCTAAGGGTTTACTGATTTTATTTTTTCAAAAAATTCTTCAATTCATTGATATTTTTTGTAAAGTTCTCTGTGGGGAAACTAAAACTCTCACATAACAATACTATGCAGAAAACTAGAAGTGGTTAACAAGGAGCTAATCTATCAATTTAATGTCAACAGTAGCCATTGTGATCAGATAAAGAGAGCATTCCAGCCCAAAGTGCATGTGAATACCTTTTGACCTTTAGGAATTGTAAAATGTTATAGTGTCTAAACATTCTCTTGTGGTGTCTTTCTGCAGATTTTTCTTGTGTAGATTTTTGCTGATAATGTGTGTATAGATAACGAGGTTTGCCTCAAATAAAGCAGACAGTCTTTTGTCTCCACTCTGCCTAGTGTCTTTCTTTTTCAATCCTCACTCTCTCCTTCAGGTACTGTTTGACTAGTGGGAGCTGGTCCCCCACAGTTCTCTTAGTCTACATTGCATTAATTTCTGCTCTGATTATTATAATTTGCTCCCTTATATAAGATTTAGGTTTGTCTTGCACTTCTTTTTCTAGAATCTTAAGTTTAAGCATTAGGTTGTTTATTTGAGCTCACTGTTTCCTAGTAGGGGCATTTACTGCTGTGTATTTCCCTCATAGAACTGCTTTCATTGTGTCCCACAGATTCCTGTATGTTTTACTGGCTTTATCATTTAATTGTAGAAATTGTATAATTTCTTCTTTAATTTCCTCCATCACTCAATGGTTGTTCAGCAAGGTATTATTTAATTTCTATGTATTTGTCAAGTTCTTGTGGTTTCTTAGGCTAATGATGTCCATATTAAAATTGCACTATTGTTGGATAATATATAGGGGATAACTTCAATTTATTTGCATTTACTTAAGCATGTTCTATGAGCTAGCATGTGATCAATTTTGGAGAATGACCTGTGTGCAGCTAAAAAGAATGTATATTCTGATTTCGTGGTGTGGAACACTCTGTATACATCTACTGTATTTTTTTTTTCCTAAGACTTAGTTCAGTTCTGTTATTTCATTGTTGACTTTTTGTCTAGATGATCTATTTGTGTCAGTGGAGTATTGAGGATCCCCCCTACAAATGTACTAGTATTTATTTTGTTTTTCATATCCATTAATATTTCTTTTGCATCACTGGGGACATTAATATTCAGTGCATATATATTTACGATTGTCATTTCTTCTACTTGTAATGTTCCCTTTACAAGGAGTTAAGGGCCTTGTTTGTCTCTCTTAAATAGTTTCAGTTTAAAATCCATTCTGTCTGCAAATAAGATAGCTCTTCCCACTTTTTTCCAGGCTCCTGTCACATGGAGAACTGTTTTCCATCCTTTTATTCTCAGTCTATGAATTTCTTTGTGGATTACCTGTGTTTCTTGTATACTACCTATTGTTGGAATTTGCTTCTCAATCCATTTTTCCATCCTGTTTCTTCTGATTTGTGAATTGAGACTATTACATTCATAGTTTCCATCACAATCCATCATTTTTTTTATCTGTTCCTGATCTAGAGTCTCTTCTCATGTTTCTCATTCTTATCACCATCTCTGTGGTTATCTGGAAAATTATTTCTGTTTTGAATTTTTTAGAGCCTCATTTATTTGTTTTTTTACTTCCTGTGGTGTGGGTTCAGGGTGTACAGATGGTTGACTGTCAGACTTTTCCACCTCATTTCCCCAGTTTATATTTGGTGGGGTGGAAGTCTATGTGTGTGTGTCTTTTTTTTTTCCTCATTGAGTTTATTGGAACATTTTAGGTCTACCTTAGAGTTACATTCATTATTGGGATCTTGTACCTTCCATGACAGGTCTTGGTTCTCATTTTTCCCCTTGTCCATGCCCTCTCTTCACCCCCTCCTCCACTCCCCATTTACAAACATTTTATTTCCATTTGTTCATCTTCTCCTATTGTTTTCTTTTCCCTTATCACCTTTCTCCTACCCTTCCCATTTTCCCTACACCTTTAGCCCTTTTCTTCAAATTTCACATTGTCAATTATCTCATTAGGATTTTATGTACTATTATAATTTATTCACAACATGTGTGGGTGTGTCTTGTTTAAATATGTTCTCATTTGTATTTTTGTACTTGGTCCTGTACTTGGTTTAATTCCTGGGTTAATAGTTTGATTTTCCAGATAGATATATCTGGTTTTGGGGTTTTGAGTCTCTAATGTCTCTGAGGCAATCTCATTTTCATTATACCAGGGAGGAGAACAATTATGGTGTTGTGGTGTGTCTTTTTCACAGATTTTCTTCAATTTTCCAGTGTGCTTCAATTTTCATTTAAGAGCCTCAGAGAGGCTCGTTTACTCCTGTTCACCACAGGGGCTCCACTGGTGAGCTGGGTCAAAGGGACAGGCCTATCTGAAGTTTGGGAGCTGCTGCCAGGTTCCTCTTGTGTGCTTGGTTGAATAACTAATTTTCATTTTTATGTATCTCAAAATCATCACACCTTTGTGCTTTATATATAGGTCTACATTTATTACATATTATGACATACTAAGACAAATATTTCTTTAACTCTACTTCTGCATTCTCTTATTTGGTGTTTTGTTTTTGTTTTTATTTTGTGGTGCTAGGGATAAAATCATGTGATGCAAGTGCTGTGTTACTAATCTACATTCATAGCCTTTATTTCTGAATTTTTTATTGTATTCAATGGATACATTTAATTTCCATTCCACACCATTTTACCATTGATTCTTAATACATTCAAGTGTTAAAATGTCATTTTTTACTTACTATATTTTTAGTTACTAATAAACATTAGTTTTAGCATAAATTTTCATATGTTAATACTAAGAGTAGCAACTTTGTTTCTCAACTCTTTTTAACTACCCCCTCCCCAAAAAAACCTTTACAATTTGAAAAATTTAATAGGATTAAATTTAGGCAAATGTAGAGAATAGCAGAATTTTTGCAATGTTAATCAAAAAAAGGATTAAATGCTGTCCTTCCATCTAAAAATTTTACGTACTTCCTCATTCATTAAATTCTTTACCAATCTTTTTAGTCTTTTTATTCATTTTTTTGTATTCTATACTGTGTATTAAATATTAGTCTTATTCACAAACTACAGAGACTTCCTTGCCATATCACATAGAAAGAAGAATTTTATGAACAAATCATCAATAGCATGGGAAATAGCACAAACTGGATCTCCTCTATTTAAAAAGCTTTTGCACTGCAAGTAAAAGCAACAGAGCTATGAGACAACCTATAAATTTTTACCAGCTGTTCTTCAGGCTATCTAGAATATATAAAGAATATAGAATATACAGTATCTAGAATATATATCTAGAATATATTAAGAAGTCAAAAAAAGTCAGACCTCCACAAATACAATGACCTGATTCAAAAATGGACATCTGAAATGAATAGATATTTCTCAGAAAAAGAAGTAAAAGTAGCAAATAAACATCTGAAAAAATGTTTAGCATCACTGGTCATTTGAGAGATGCAGATGAAAACAACACTGAGATTCCAACTCACCCCAGAAAGAAAGGCTGCTATTAGGAAATCAACCAATAACAAATGCTGACAGGGCAGTGGGAAGAAAGGAGCCCTTCTCCGTTGTTGGTGGGAGTGGAGATTGGTGCAACCACTGTGGAAATCAAAATGAAGATTAGGATTAGAGGTTCCATTTGACCAAGCTATCCCTCTGCTGGATATCTTTCCAAAAAACTAAAAGAATCATATCACCATGTTATATGTGCACCCATGTTTATAGCAGCACAGTTTATAATAGCTAAAACTTGGAAACAGCTCAGTTGCCCATCAAGGGAAGTTGCCCATCAAGGGACTGGATAAAGATGTGATTTGTTTTTATAAAATGGAGTACCACTCAGCCATCAAGAATGAGAAAGTAGAGACGTTTATAGCTAAGTGGATGTACACTGAGACCATACTCAAGTGAAATTAATAAAACACACATATAAATATCAAATAGTTTCTCTGGTGTGAAAAATTAAAAGTGTAAATAAGATTCAAAATGCATAAATGATATTGTGTAATAGGAAGAAAAGATTCTAAAGGAGTAGGGGAAGTGGGAGGGTCAGCGGAAAGGAAAGAAGGGAAGGGGAAAATAAGAGAAAAGGAAAAACATGGAAGCAAAGTCTTTGTAAATATGGAAATGTGGAGGTGGTTAAGGGAGGGCAGTGGAATGGGGATAAACAAAAACCAAGATAAGTCATGTAAAGGTACCAATGGTGAATGTAACTGTACTGTATACCTAAATTATACCAATAAACTTAATGGGGAAAAAGAAAACATATTTATTATTAACTAATTAATTAATTTTTTTGGTACCAATGATTATACGTAGAACCTTGCATTTGAGAGGCAGGGGTCTTGTCACTGAATTAAATCCCTGGCCCAGAAACATATTTATTACTGAAAGTGTTCTGAATAAATTTGAAAATGGAGTTAGATAGGAACAATCAAGTTCATACCCACAAGAGTCTGATTAGACATTATTCCTGCTGACATTAGGCATTTGTACTAGCTGTGGCACACAACTTATCTGCCTTCATTTCTCAGGATTTCTAAAACCAGAAGGAGCCAGTCTCAAGCTGTAATGTGGGAAGAGAAGGAAGCATGGACATTTTTTCACTATTCTTTAAATCCTGGAGTGGGAAGCAAGATATTGTTGGCTTCCACAATAATTCATATGATGATAAAATTTGTCCTAATAAGAAACTGGTTCCGAGGCAAAAAAGCTCCACAAATAAAAAGTGACTTTCCAATTTCAGTTTCCAGAAATTTTATATGATCTACAGTTGTTTTATTTGAATTTTAGAAAATCTATCTATAAAGTGATCTTTATTTATATATTGTTTTTTTCTTTTTTTCTACCAGGGATCAAGCTTGGGACCTTGTGCTTACAAGGTAGGTGGTGGAACCACTGAGATAAACCCCTGGCATAATAGTAAATTTTAATACGGGGGGAAAACATATTATATTTAAATTTGTGTGTCTGATTTAGTTCACTTAATATTATGGTCTCAAGGTGCACCAGTTTTCCTACAGTGGCTCAAATTTATCCTTCCTTACAACAGAGTAACACCCCACCACGTCTAAATACAGCTTAAATACCACAGTGTATATGAATCAGGTACAGAATAAAAGACAGATAATGGGAAAAAAGAGTGCATTCATTTGCTGATTTCCTATAATGAATATGACTATATGTAGCAGAAACATGTAGTAAAACTTTTTTAAAAAGAGATCTTGAATTGGTATATTTTTGGTGTCAGTGCTGTGACAATTGTTATTACTTTAACAGTTGTGTGTATGTTGTAGCTTTTATTGGCATCATATAGTTATACTTGTTCTTTCTTTTTATTTTGAAATGCCATTTGCCTAATTTCTCCAATTTACTATTAAATAATCACATTTTTATTGTACAATATTCCTTTAAATTATTTTATTTTAAAAATATACCCTGCTGTATCTGTAATTATTTGTGTGCTTCTTTTTAAGTTTTATTTACATGTCATCTTTCATATTGTAAATCTTGATGAATACTTTAAAATAAACAACATTTAATTTTGCTCAGTCAATTTTGTCTTGGGGTATACATTTGTCATTATCTATTTCATTTCTTTCAATGTCTTTTACTCTGATGTTTCATCTCATTTGTTTCAAACAATCTTACTTTTTGATAAATCTTTCAATGAAATAAAGTTTATTTTAGGATCATATTTGTTGCTACTAGCATATATATGGCTTCATATTTATTCAATTGAATAGTTTCCTTTTAAAAATTTGTTTATTTTTATTTTTACATTAATTTATTGGTACAGTTAAGGTAAACAATACAGTTATATTAATCATTGGGACCTTGTATCTTTACATGACATATCTTGGTTTTAATTTTTCCCCACTCCTTTTTATTTTATTTTAAAATTATTATTATTTTTATTATTTTTAATTTTTTTGGTTTTTTGAGCCAGGGTCTCACTATGTAGTTGAGACTCACCTGGAACTCACTATGTTGCCCAGACTGTTCTCGAACTCACTGCGATCCTCCTGCCTCAGCCTCCCGAGTGAAGGGTTACAGATGTGTGACACCACACCAGGCCCCCACTCCTTTTTAAATAATAGGATTCTATTGAGTGATTTTAATTAATATCGAGACATGACTTTTTAAAATTATAACTTTATGAACATGTAATTCACATACCACAAAATTTACCTTTTTAAAGCATAACTTCAGTGCTTTTGAGCATTCATAGTGTTGTGAAATAGTATTTTAACTATTCAAATTCCTAACATTTCAATCACTTTCAGAAGATATTTGTTACTCATAACAAATACTACATCACTTATATAATCCCTCACCTAAGCCATGATAGTAGCTAATTTATTTTCCATGGATTGATCTGTTTTGAACATTTCACATAAATGAAATCATAATATATTGTCTGTTATGATTAGCTTTTTTACTTAGTATAATTTCTCCCTTTAAGCATAAAAGTATTGAGTTTCTTTTTACTCCTTTCAGTTTCATGTTTATGCCATATTTTATTAATTCATCAGTTGAAATACAGAGTCGCTTATATTTTTCTGAAACTATAAATGATGAAGTTGTTCAAATTTTTGCTCTGACATATGTTTTCACTTGGGGGAGAAGAGAAATTTCAAGATCATATAGCAAGTCTACGTTTAGTTATTTGAGAAATGGTAAAACTTTCCCAAAGTAATGCACTCATTTTACAAAGCTGCCAGCAATGTTCCGACTTCTCTGCCTCCCTGCCAGCATAAGTGTCTTTTGATTTTAGCTTCTTAGAGGGTGCATTGTGTTTTTGTGGCTTTGATTTTCACTTTCGTGATGATTAATGATGTTGAATATTTTCCTATGTTCATATTTGTCTTTGGTACATCTTCTTTGCATAATAGTTTATTTAAATCATTTTACTATTTAACCTTAACTATATTTAAAACAGTTATATCCTTCTTATCTTTAGATTGTTCATATTTCTGGAATATATTTGTACTTCTATTTTTCCACTTACATCAGAGGCTGCCCCTTCTCATAATCTTTATTGCCCGTTTACCTTTATTTGAACCTAAAATCTTTCTATTTTCTTCCTTATGGTACTGGAAATTGAACCCAGGGCATCATACATGTAGGTAAATGTTCTAGTAGAGAGCTACACTTCCAGCAGGTGCTTTAATTCCATATTAAGTTCCACTTTTTTTGTATGGGGTCTCTATATATTACTTAGTCCCACTTCATAGAAATAATATTTAATAGATATGACCTCCAAGTTTCTATCTTTAGTCCTGACTTCTGGACATGAATTTAAACTGCATACTTAATATTTCCTTTTGAATGTCTGATAAGTAGCTTAGGTAGGAGGTGAAAAAAGCTTTAACTCTAAAATCTACTCAAATATACTATCTTCCTTATCCACTCTTTTAGGAAATGGACAAACTGTTCATCCAGTTTCTGAAGCTGAAACTTCAATATTGGCCACGAATGTCTTTCCTTCCTTAATTACATATAATTGATCAGTAAGTCCTTGCTTCTTAGCCTATGTACTTCAAATTCATCATCTTTTGAACTTTCCTTACCTACATCAGTATCTCTACTCTTGTATATAGGAATAATGTAAACCAATAATATATAAAAGTTTATTTGGGACCAGTTTAACATGAGTTCAACAAGATCCAAAGAGGAGGTTAAAGACGTCAAGTCCTGTGACTATTAACATGTTATTTGTTTAGAGCTCCCCAAGAAGGATTTGATATGATTGTTACCATAGCATGAAGTTTCACTGAGCTCATGGTAGGCTCTCAAGTAGGCTTCTTTATTAGAAAAGCACTTCTGATCTAAGGGCCATTGTAGATCACACAAGTAGGAGCACTCTGTTACAGTGGTGAATATTTGTATAGGTTCTGCACCATCTGTGGAAATTTGTACTAAGCTCCTAAAACCTATTACACATGAATTATGCTTAAATCCAACAGACTTAGAAAGGCACTCTGAAATTTCTCAGCTATTTCCCTATGTATTTTGCAAATGATTTTGTGAAATGCAATTCTTCTTTAAATTGTAAAATACATCATTATAGTTTCCTTTATGTATCACACAAGTTAATATCTCTCCCATGCCAATCATAACAATCCCTCAGTCAACTGTAAGAGAACCTTTAATGATTATTTTCTTCACTTTTGTCTTTCTTCATCTACAATTAGACAAGCAGAAATGCAGTGCCTTGACTATGCACTATCATTTGTTTTAAAGGTTTTGCAGGAGTTAAAAATAAAGGAATTTGGAAAAATGTTAAAAGATAAATAGATGTATTAATGTGAATACTAACCAATAAATTAAAAGTGAAATGCAATAAAACAAAATTTCAAATTCAAAAGGTCTTGTCTCATGAAGACCATAACCTGTTCTAAATTTTTACTATATATGAAATTGTACAATTAACAAAGAACTCAATGTAGCAATGGTTTAAAAATATTCATTTTAAGATTATACCTTCCATTTTATATATCTTTTGGAGAGCTTCAATATACAAACATTACAAAAATTCATTAAAATAGTATTTTAAATTTCCTAAGTTATTTGAACACTCAAGTCTTTAAAAAAAGAATTCTTAGTATGATAATTGGGCAATGGTTCAACTCATTCCAAATGTCTAGTAAAGTTCTTCCTATTAATTATATCTTAGTAAAAGCTTCCAAGTGAATAAAAATGTTAATATTTCAAAGAGTTATACTGTATCTGGTCTAATGAAAGAAAGCTATGGTAAAGTGAATAAACCTACTGGGAAAGTGGAAAATGGAATTCTAACCACATTCTCTTTTGTGCCTAGGTTTATGCTACAGAGAGAATGAGAACAAAGATATCACCTGTAGTATTAGTTAGATTTTTGTCACTGTGACCTGAAAAAGTCAAATTAAAGGAGATAAAGTTATTTTACTGCTTGATTTCTGTCCATAGGTGGCTGGCTCCAAGGCAGAAACACATGGCAGAAGCACCTGCCAAAGGAAAGCTGCTCACTTTGTGGTAGCCAGAAGGAGAAAGACAAGAAAAGAGCCAGAAAAGAAGAGCCAAGGACAAGATAGAATCTCCAAAGTCACAACTCCATAGCACACTCAAAAGTGTGTTTCATGATCTCCTAGGCACCAAAAAGGCCAATCAAATTAGCAAACAAGATTAATCATCACATCACTGAAACTGGTATTAGGGAAAATATTCATATTATTAATGGGCATCTGCTGTGCTGATCATGATCTTTTCTACTTTGCTTGCTTTTATTTCCTATCATTAACTTGGGTCCATTCTACCCATACTACAGTTCATTAATAAAACTCTTAAGTTTCATTATTTCAAAGTGCTTCTTATTCTCTTGGTATCTACACTAATATATGTAACACATGTATTATTTAGCTGCTTGACATTTACACACACACACACACACACACATATATTCATGTATTATTGTATAACAAATTTTTGGTCTTTATCCTAGATTCCTGGGATAAAAATTCTACAACCTTGGGATTTCCCAAATGATGAGTATTTTAAAAATTCATCATGGTCCCCCGAGGCCACACCTATGTTTATGCTTGTAAGAGGATTTATAGTGGATTCCTAGATAGTGAAGCAGACAGTGGAACCACTGAGCTACATCCCTGGCCCTCAATTCCTAGATAGCTTATGCTAAAAGGAAAATTTAAGAAGGTAACATGTCAAACCAGAAAGACCAATCATGTGATTATAGTGCTTTGAACATCTGGTATCAGCTTGATATTCTAGTTAGGAGAGAAAGGCTGGACATTAGGTTCAATCATGTGGACAGTGATCTAATCAATAACTATGTAAAGAGTTATATAATCAATAAATGTATTGCCTCCAAAGCCCAGGTGAAATTTTTGGTTATAGACCACATTTATTACTAAGAAGGAGGGATATTGTGAACCATGGATAGAAGATTGTAGCACCTCCCAGTCTATGCATCTTATTTAGATAGCATTGATTTTTGTCCTTTATAATACTGTACACTTATGAGTGTAATGCTTTCCTGAGTTCTTTTTGGGGAATTTTCAGAAAGAAGAAAATTATGGGAACCACCAGATATGTAGCAGCTTGATCAGAAATGTAAGTGGCCTAGATACTCATGAACTCACAACATCTAAAATAAAAGGAGTCTTGTTGGTTGCGCCCTTCACCTGTGCAATCTATACTAATTGAATTACAGTTTTGTAGCACATCTGCATCTATAGAAATATATAAATAGTTCTTTGTTTCTGATTGATGGTACCAAAGAAGATTCTAAATTACTAAATTTTGAAATAGTGATTTAAATCATTATTATGAAGTATTTTTTTCTGTCTTGTCCAACTTCAAACAGAGTAAATTCAGAGCTGAAAATGCTGCTGCATTTTCTGCAAAATCATACCAGCAGAAAATAAGACCTAACATGGTTTTATAGGGTGCTCCTAAGGTAAACCCTACACCCAAAATAAGCCCCAGTTAAGACTGTTGGACAGATGGACACAATTAGTAGTTGCAACACATACAGACATTGAATTATAAAATAATAATATTAATATATAATTAAATTATTAATATTCCTACTTAAAATAAAGATAATACAAACTATAATTAACTATTTATAAATATCTAATCAAGTGCCTTTGTAAACAAGCCCCATGTAAACAGATGAACTTGAGACTTATGCTGAATGACCAATCTGAGTACAATGCATGAATAACATGCATACTTGATGATAAAAGGATGTGGTTATATCTAATATGAATCTTTATAATTCAGTACATCATATGTTGTAGCAGACATACTTACACAATTGTGTGAAATAAAGAAATATTTTCTGAATTTTGGGACCTGTTATTTTTTGTCACTTCTGTGTGGACCATCTTTCTTAACTGTCATTTTTGTTGCCATTCCTGTCTCCTAAGTATGCAATTAACACTTGATTTAATGGCAACTTTGTGGTGCCTAGCCTGCAAAAGGTTGTAACTTGGGTGAGGAATTCATGGGATAAAATCACTGATGGCTGTGTTGTCGATTATGAACAAGCCACAAGGGCAAGAAGTGTTCATTTAAGGAGAGCTCTGGTGTTGGACATCAGAGATTGGGGGAGTGGTTTTACAGAAAATGGAATTGCAAGAAATTTAGGCCAGAATTCAGGATTTGGAGGATTATGACAATATTCCAGAAAAAGATGGCACGTTTATATTTGAATAAATGTAGGCTTTTGCATATGAAAAATATAGACTTTATACATGAATAAAAGAATGAATGTAGATTGCTGTACATGAAAAACTACATCTCCTGAACGTAGGGTTTACTCACCTTTTGGAGCAAAAATTAATGTAAGAACTGATCTTATTTTTGAGGAAATATAACATCAATCCCTGCAAGGTACTGTCTTTTTGGAGTTTGAGGAAGACTTTTAAAATGTTTTATATTCTCTTCTGATGTAAATATAAGATACAAAGAGGCTGCATTTACAAGCTGATACCATGAAAATACCTTTGGAGAAGATGGGGAGAACTCAGTCAGGATCTCTATTCTATGCTCTCTGTGATTTTTTTTTTCTATGTTGTTCCTTAAACTTTTTATTTTCCTTCACCTTTTATCCATGTCATTTTTTTATTCGTTAAGTTGATCAGTACAATTTAGGTATACAAGATGATAACTATCATCACCGGGAATGTGTACCTGTGCATGATATATCTTTCTCTTGTTGTTTTTGTTGTGGTTGTTGTGGCACTGGGGATCAAACTCAGGACCTGCCTTGCAAGACAGGTGGCAGCACCACTGAGCTAAATCCCCAGCCCTGCATGATGCATCTTGAAACTTTCTGCTCATTTCTACTAATTTGTAAGTAATCAACAGAGCTTTGGGTGTGCTTTGTGCAGAGTTCTTTTCAGTTACCTTTCTGATATATCCAGAAGGATATACTTTATTTGGACCCAACAAAATTGGTTTTCATGACATAGGACAAAATAGGATTCATCTCTTTTGTTCTCTTTATAGATGTAGCAAAACAGTTTATTATGTCAGATCCTGCTTTCAATGTTTTGAGGGGGATTTGGCCAAGGAGTGAATGGTTAAACTGTGGAGCAAAAACGTGCAGGCTCTTGATCTTGAATGGTTAAACAAAAAGAACTTTGATTAGTGAAGCATGTTGTGTCTGGCTGTTGTCCCCCTTTTCCTGGAGAAAAATGCCTAGCCTTGAGCTAGATCCTTGCAAATAATGCTTTTCTTGTCTTTTTCTTCTTACACTGATATTCTAAATAAAAGCTTGAGAGTTCTCAGCTTCAGTGCTACTCCTGGCAGTCTCCCTAACCCTGGGTGCTATCAGGGACTGAATTAAGTCTTGCCTGAATAATCAATCATTCTCTATACAGTCATGGTGGCTTATTGCAACAGTGTCTTATATATATTAACTTGACAATGTGAAATAGTAAGAAAAAGGCTAAAGGTGTAGGGGAAGTGGGAAGGGTAGGGGAAAGAAAATAAAGGAAAAGAAAAAATATTAGAAAATGAAAAAATGGAGATAAAGTATTTATAAATAGGGAAGGTAGGAAGGGGTGAAGGGAGGGCAGGGGTATGGAGAAAAATGAGAACCAAGACCTATTATGTAAAGGTACAGGATTCCAATGATGAATGTAACGGTACTATAGACCTAAATGCACCAATAAACTCTATGAGAAAAAAATTTTTAAACAGACCATGAGGTAGATCTATTTTTGTAGATATGTAAAACACAATGAGTTAAAAGGAATTTGGTGCACTTTGGCTAGCAAGTCACAGAACCAAGATCCAACCAAAGCAGTTCAATTCTGGAGTACACATTCATAATTGCTGAGCTAAGCTATGCTGCCTACATAAAGTGTTTTCAGGGGGAGGAGAAATGTATGCTTTTGCTCTCCTATGATATATATGCATATATATATGTATATATATATATGTATATATATATGCATATATATGTATATATATATGTATATATATATATATGCATTATATATATTACAAAAATATTTAACCTATATCTACAGTTATGGTTATCATGACATAACTGCATCTTTCTGTGACATCAAATGCTTTCCTGTTTTCTAAATGACCAATATTCTCTCCTACTTCCAAATTGCTGTTTGCTCTGCCTGATGAACCCTCCCTAATTTCCATCACATACTGCTCTCATTCTTCAACTCATTTGCCAGCTTTTCTTCATGCTCAGGATGGAAAAGAAGCCATTACTTCCTCTGACCCCTTTAGTACTTGCATGCTTTTATTGTGGTGCTTTTCACAATCTGCAGTGACTCTTCTTTTATTTATGTTTCACTCAGAAGACTAAGACCTAACCAACTTTTGTGCTTATGAGGCAGGTGGTGGCACCACTGAGCTAAATGCCTGGCCTACTTGATAGTCTTTTATCTTAAATTTCTCCTCTCTATTTCTAGGCAGACGCCAATTCTAGAATATATGAAGTATGATGAAAAACACAGTATGTGTGTAAAAAAAGATTGTCACATTAGAAGAAATATTTTCATTAATTCCCCTTAAACATACTTCCCTTTTTTCTGTTTTAATTCCCCAGCCCCAAATACTTCTCTCTGAATGCACTTGTCTTATCATTCCTGCCACTTTATGAAGCAGTTCTGGAGGTCCTTTTTCCTGTCTTCAGTTGTGCTGCCACAGCTTAGCCTCCAGGTTTTGAACAGATTCAAAATCTTTAACTTTCATGGTCATTTTGACTTGGGGAAAATCCAGAAAGTGCACAGTGCCAGAGCATCTGAATAAACTGTATGAGGCAACACACTAACATTTTTACCAGCGTGTCTTTCTGTTGGATGGCACTAGGTATTAGCACTGACCAAATTTTCATCGTACCTCATAAAAACATAAAGAGGATGTCCAGAACTGCTTAAGAATATAGCAGGAATGGTGAGATGAGTGTGTTCAGAGCAGGGGGGATGTTTTCAGGGAGATTAATGGCAATGTTTTTCACTGTAATGAATTATTTTAACATTTACTGCATGTTTCAGTCACCCTTGCATTACTTATCAAAACTTACATACTAAATGAACAAATTAGTGAAAGAAGGTGATAATATTTCAGTATTTCTAAAACTTCAGTCTATAAACAAAGGGTTTTCAATTTTTTATATCCTGAGAGTTACTGCAGAGATTGTGGAAAGTGAACTGTATTCATTGTGGATTTACTTAAGTGCTTACACCATTGACCAGGAAGTTCATCATAATCTTAGAGAGTGAATTGAGGTTATAATGAACAAAAAGGTAAATACTTACACTTCCTTATCCATATTCTCTCATGGAAGTTTTAAAATTCCAAAATGAAGTCATCAATATTCTTAGATTTTTAATACTTAATACCCAATCACATATATGTATCCATATATACTTTCATTCTAAGTAAATATCCATAGTATACATGAATTTATATTTGTATATCTGTGTGTTCTTCTCCATGCCCTTATTTAAAATGTATCAAAGTATTCTTGCTTAAAATTATTTATTGCAAAATAATCCTAAATAAATTTTAAAGTTGTATAATTTTGCCCAACATTTTAACAGTTATTATTCAGAAAATTAGCTTCATATTAGATCTGAAAATTCAGTGAAAATGTAAAAATGAATGGATATATCATAGAGACAAAATATCATTGATACAAATTCTCACATTGATCAGTATTTGCATATCTTGAAACCTTTCAGGATGTAGAACTCTTTATTGAAGAATGGAAGGTTCTGCTGACTTCTGAATGAATGAACTGACAAGGAAAGAAAAGCCATGCTGGAATTAAATCTGTGTAACTTCATGACATTGCCTAGAAGTCAACTTGATGAATTCTGTCTACAGAAGCATGTCATCTCCTACTTTGTGTTGGATCTTTTACTTTGCTCCTGAGAGGTGACTGGAGCAGTTTGCTAAAATTACTTGAGTTCTCTCAGTCCTCAGAATTTTCCCAAAATGCCACTGTTTCCATTCCTATAGATCATAATATGAGTGACTTCTATAACTTATAGAAATAGTCACAAGTTGACATAGCCAAAAGTTATTCTCACCTTGATATAGATAAACTTCTGAGAAAAGGTCTAAATCTTTTCTAGAACACTTATCATTAACCTGTGATTACTAAGTATTCTTCTAGATAAGCTGGCTTATCATAGTTGAAAATCTCTGATTATACCTCTAGTGAACAGCTTTGCACAGTGGCATTATTCTAACCACTGGGGTTTATCCAAGGTGTGATTATTGCTAATTGAAAACTTTATGATAACTTTGAATGTTTATATAGGTAAATAACTGATGATGTTATCAATGACAGCATAAAATAACAATGCATCTTTTCTTGAGGACTTAATATATAACAGACCCTGTCCTAAGGCTTATATATATAGGGGAATTGGAAGGAGTTAAGGGAGGGTGGGGAATAGGAAAAATAAAAATCAAGATATGTCATATACAGGTATAAATTCTCAATGATGAATGTGATCATAATATATTCCTAAATGTACCAAAATCTCAGTAAATAATTTAAAATTTATTCATAAAACTAAAATACCAATCTACGGATGAGTTTATGAGATTACATAACTTCTTAGTCTACCTCGAGTGACACAAGTGCTAAATCCATAGTTAAAATTAAAGGATTTCTGTCTATAATGCTCATATTCAAAATTTTTATATCAACCTTTCTTCTTTACCATAGGCATGGGAAGTCTGCATATTACATAACTGTGAATATTAGTGATTAATGATGACTGCGCAGTAGAGAAGAGTTTATTTTTATTTTTGGGAATTGTACTCAATTAGATAATTTTTGTTTGTCAAGAATATGTTGATCTGCATATCTGTCCCTATTATTTCAAAGAAAATACAGTGAAGTTTTCAAGGGTAAGAGGTGAAAAAGGACTATTATCTAGAATATATGAAGAACTCAAAACAATCATCCTGCCAAATATAAAGGCCCCCTTCAAAAATGGGCATCTGAAATGAACAGACATTTCTGAGACAAAGAAGTAAAAGCGACAAGTAAATATATGAAAAAAATGTTCCACATCGCTGGTCATTTGAGAGATGCAGATGAATACAGCACTGAGATTTCACCTCATGCCACAAAGAATAGCTACTATAAAGAAATCAAACAATAATAAACGTTGGTGGGATAGTGGGGAGAAAGGAACCCTTCTTCATTGTTGGTGGAGTGCAGACTGGTGCAACCATTATGGAAATCAATATGGAGATACCTCTAAGAGCTGGGACTATAGGTTCCATTTGACCCAGCAATCCCTCTGCTGGGTATAGTTCCAAAAGAATTAAAAGAATCATATCACAGAGATCTATGCACACCAATGTTTATAGCAGCACAGTTTGTAATAGCTAAAACTTGGAAACAGCCCATTTGCCCATCAGTTGGAAACTGGAAAGATGTGGTTTTTCTAGAAAATGGAATATTACTCAGCCATAAAGAATGAGAAATTAGATTCATTCATAGGAAAATGGGTACATATTGAGGATATACTCCTAAGTGAAATAAGTAAGTCACACATGTGTTAATATCGAGTAGTTCCTCTGTTGTGAATAAACTATAATAGTACATAAGAACCTAATTGACAATGTGAAATAGGAAGAAAAAGGCTAAAGGTGTAGGGAAAGTGGGAAGGGTAGGGGAAAGGTAATAAGGGAAAAGAAAAAAAATATGAGAAAATGAAAAAATGGAAATAAAGTATTTGTAAATGGGGAGGGGGTAAGGGGGTGATGGGAGGGCAGGGATAAGGAGAAAAAATGAGAACCAAGACCTGTCATGTGAAGGTACAAGATTCCAATGATGAATGTAACTCTACTGTATGCCCAAAAAGTACCAACAAACTCAATAAGGAAAAAAATGTAAGGGGTCAATTATTTCTGGGAAATTCATAGGTGGTATTTACAGCCAATGCTTGAACAACCAATACTCCCTTCAATAATAGTCTTAGATCTGTGTAGTAGTAAACTGAGAATAGCAATAGTTAATGTGCCTGATATGCAGTTAATCAAGTGAAAGTCTGAGCATAGGAAAATAATGGTAGAGACAATAAAATTATGTTTGAAAGCTGTGATAATAAGGAAGTGATGATTGCAATACAAATTGGAACCATATGGATCATTGAAGCAGGTTCATGAATAATGTAAAATTATGATGATGAAAAATGATTTAAACAGGGAAAAAGAAAGAGATGATTTTGTTATCCTATCCTGGCAAGAGATTAAGATAAATAATTGAATTCAATTGTACATATTTTGAGTTTCTGATTACGTATGTATGTACGCCTATGGACTGTGTATATGTATGTAACAATTTGTTATACAGATGATTTTTTTCTTTCAAATTATGCTGCCCCTGTCTTTACTGTGCTCACAAACTAGTTGCAATGTCCTCTAGAGCAATTGCCAGTATTTTATCTAGCATTTTTATAATATTTCTAGTGTCAGTGATTTTAGCATACTGTATATTAAGTAATGCCAAACTAGTCTTTTCAAAATACAATTTTAAAACACAATTTCATAATGGTGTTTTTCTAAGTCAACTCTCAAGCCAGAAGAAAAGTGTCCCCTGTAGGTACTTTTAACCTGTATGGAGGGATACATGTGGCAAATGTGTTTCAGTATCTGATGCTCAGATCATATAGACCACGAAAATGAGCCCTTGACTAAAAGGAACACATAAGGCCACTCCCGTTGAAAATTGAATTGTTAGTTCACACTACATAGTATATCAATAGCTCCTGCTATAGAGCAGTAGTCATCGGTGCACACACTGCCATCTTCTACTCACTTGTACCTTATTTAACTATAGACCCATTGATAAATGGCCCAGTGCTTTAGCTTTTGCTTTTCTTCTAGCTCTCCTCTTCCCTTCCCTTTGTTTCCCTCACTTCTCTTCTTCTTTCCATCTCTCCCCTTCTCCTTCCCTCCCTCTCTCTTGCTTTTCTTTTTCCCCTTTCTCATATGTACCCTTCAGTCCTAGTACAAATCCTGATCTGACTTTCTGTTTCCAAAAATTAATATGCTGCAAGATGTTTCACATTAAGCTTTCTCATATCCCTTTTTACTGGGGCTGTCTCGTTTATTTTTGAGGGAATTCTTTCTAATGTTGAACTTCTCTTCAATGATTGTAATTTATGCATAGGTTCTGCCCTCATTTGTTTCAGTAGCAAATTTCAACATAAACATAGCCAGATTTACATTTATTTGTATTTAACTTTTGTTTTTAAAACAAGGAAATGACAAATATCAGTAAATACTCTTCTGGAGCACTGATACTGATAACGTAGATAGGAACACAAAAGTAAATTTAAAAGGAAAAATGTCAATTTCTTTTAAAACATTTATCAGGCATTTAAAATAATTATAAATAAATTTAATATCTCAAACCTTATCTTGTTCAATTCTCATAGAAAACCAGGTTTTAAAAGTAAAATTTGACTGAACTGAAGAAAACTTTATGTTAAAAACTTTACATTAAAACTTCATATTAAAAACTTCTATTAAAGCTGGGAGTGGTGGTGCATGCCTGTAATCCCAGCACTAGGGAGGCTGAGGTAGGAGGATGGCTGTGAGTTGAAGAGCAGCCTGGGCTACATAGTGAGTTCCAGGTCAGTCTCAACTACATAGTGAGACCCTTTCTCAAAAAAAAAAAAAAAAAGACAAATAAATAAACAAAAAAAATCTATTAAGCCCCATAATATCATACACTACAGAAGAAGAAGAAGGAGTGGAGACAAATGGTGGGGTGGGGGGAGAGGAGGCGATCTCATGGGTAAATTGCAGCCTCGTTTTATACATAGCTATGCATTAAGGAGACCAAATTTAAATAAACATAAACCATGTATTTGCTCTATCCTTTCTTTTGTTTTAGTCTCTGCTAAAAGTTTGATACATTAACAATTATTTAGTGCACTGTCAGAGTCATTTATTTACTACATTATCTGAGTCAATTTCTTTAATGTAGTATTGATCTAGTCAGATTTTCTGTTAATCAGTTTTGAATATATACCTACATTTTATGGTCTTTTCACATCAGTCATTGATAGCACAAACACCCGTGTTTTATCATTTGGGTTATAAAAAAGAGGTCAGTTTATATTCTTATAAATAATAAAAAAATTCTGGTATTCTAGTTCTAAAAATCCATTGGGAGGCACAGTGAAAAATGACTATGCAATATTTATGAAATTCTTTGGTAAGAGTGGATATAATATCATTAATATTATTGAAAGAAAACTTTAAAAAGCAAAAATTTTCAAGAAACAGTAGCCATAAAGTCCAAAGTTATATTTTAAAAAATTTAGTTAGAAAAGCTAAATTATGTCTTCTATGGAAATTGAACATCTTTTAATTTTTTATTTGTCTTTGTAATACTTTCAAATATTAATGTCTCAGAAAAATAAGTTTCTGTGAAATAATAATTCTGCTGTATTTTCATTAAATATGACCTCAGATGGAGAAAGAGTAACCTTTTTCCTGTAATTACAGTTTCCTCATAAGAAGTTACCAATGAGTGATAATTAGCACTTTAGTTTTTCAATTTGAATTAGCATCATCACATTGAATAGCTGACGTTCTAGTCAACCATCCAAAAAGCCAACTTAATGTTAGCTACAAAACTATCTGATTGAAGTGAGTGTTCTAAAAGTCATTAAAGTTTATATGTAGAGTGAAAAGTTTACTCCATTGCCATGTAATTTCATTTTTATAGTCAGAAGATAACAATATGATAACATTACTATCAGTAGAAACATGCCTCATGAAGAATATAAAGTGAAGGGAAATAAAAGATTGGTTTTTCTGAGATAAGTAGATTTGTTTATGTGACAGAGAGCAAGAATTAAAATGAATGTATCCTATTCAGTTGGATGACTATAGCACTTGAGAATAATAAATATATTATTTTCAAAGTAAAAGGAACAAAATACACAAAGGTTTTCTTAACACTGCACCTAAAACTTCTCAATTCTGGCATCCAGTGAGATGAAATGGGGAAAAGAGGTTAAAGAGAATAGCTTATTTTATGAACAATGGGTAGAAGCTAAATATGTAAATTCACATTAACAACAGTGCCTAAATTAATAGTTAGTAAAGTATTCCCAGTTTTGCATTGATCTTTGTAATTGTGTTCACTACATCATTTACTTTTATTATGGCTTCTTTCCATACAATTAGGGATATGTTATTCCTCAATTTGTCTTCAGAAAAATAACTTGGTATGATAAAGGCATTCAGAATTGTTTTTTCATTTCATCCAGATTTTTATGCATAAAAATGATATGGCTAATTATTTTTAGTTCTCAGCAACGTTCTTAATTTATGCATTCAAATTTCCACAGTTAGATAAATATTTTATTTCTTTGTACTATTAAATAGGGCACTAAGAATTATTTTGAGACTGTTTCCAATGATATAAATATATAATCAATTCATGGGTGATAATAATTAAATATTTTTAAATGATGACCTTTATACATTGCTTTCTACAGTGTTTTCCTTTTCACCAGCTTTTTCATATGCATTATCTCATAGCTAGGAATCTCAGCTTAATTATTTACAGAAGAAGAAATGAAGGTTTGGAGAGAATAAGTTCCAGTCCACCCAATTCAGAAGTCATTCAATTCAAAAACACTTATTAGGCACATGCAGTTCAATATAAAAAAATTCTAGCACATTAACATATTGAAAACAATTTAAAAATACACACACTGGTAGCATTAATCTTGCATGTGAAGACAGACAGGTAAAACCCCAAATATATAAAGTGTGAAATATATTCATAAAGTGCACAACTATAGGGAAATAAGTAACTGTGTTGTCTGCAAGGGTTATGAAATATTGTATAGAGGGATAGTGCCTGAATCATATTTTATTTGGTGAAAATGAATTTCTCAGTTCTGTAAATTAGGAAGATACATTCAGAAGTCGATGCTGAAACCCATGAACTAATATATATATTTAACTATATGACACTGCCACCACCAATGTAAAATATTAATTTTACATTGCAGGTATAAAATATGTTATCAATTTAGTGGCTTAAACAACACAAATTCATAATTTTATCATTGTTAGAAGTCTGACGTGTATTTTTTGGTCTAAAATCAAGAGGTCTTCTAGGATGTGTCCCTTTTTTCCAGCTTCTAAAACAAACCCTCATTCCTCTGTTTATGGCCTGGGTTTCTATCTTCTAAGCCAAAAACTTTGAGTTGAGTCTTTCTGCAACATCCCTGTGACCCAGATTTAATTCTCATCATATCTGCTTCTTTGCCTACAGCCAGGAAAGATTCTTCACTTTTAATTAGTCATGTGATTGTAACAGCTTAACCCTCATAATTTAAAAAAAACAAAAAACGAAAAACCTCTTCATTTCAAGGTCCTTAGCCTAAAGACATCTGAAAAGTTCCTTTTGTCACGTGTGGTAGTACAGTCATGTTTCACTGAATTAGGATGTGGACAGTTCAGGGACTATGAGAGCACTAATCTACATTCTATGGTATCACAGGCAACCTTCAATCACTGCTTGTTTGACGTATATTTAAAGTAAACTTCTTTACTTATACAAACTAAATCATTAAATTGTTGCAGTCATGTGATTTACCAGTGACACTTTACTGAAAAGGAGTTGGGCAATCTCACAATTTTATACATTTTCCTGTGATTTTAGAACAAAATATACAACTTTGGAAAAGCTCGAAAGATGGAGAGGTTAGAACATTTTATACAAACTTATTTATGCAGATACTAAATATATTTCTTAGTTACAATTTTGCCATTTCCTGATAACTAAATCTTTGTATTTAGCTCAGACATTTGTCTTTTCATAAATCTCAGTGACTATTGGCTCTCTAAAGGATTTTCAAATGCAGCATACTCCATGCTCACCTCTTATCTATACTTTTTACCACTACTCTTAATTCCAATATTTTTGTTCTGCTCTTGACATCAAGAAAGAACAAAATAAACCCTATGAAATGTCAAAATCATAAACTTCAAATTAGTCCCATCTTCAGTCTCAAAAAAACCTAACATATATTGAGAAATCTAGAAACTAAATATATACGCAATCAGTTTTTATTCCTTTATACCTATCACCATAACTTCAACTTGTGATTTCATTTTGGCTTTATTATTAATCTGGATTCATTTTAAGCATTGCTTCCTTCCATTTAAATATCTACATTGCAGTCAGAGCATTTGTCATAGGAGGGAAATTCATGCTGTTGCTGGGCTACTTCGATATCCTATAATGGCTTCCTATTCATTCAGGAGAAATTCCTTGATCTCAAATTACCTCAAATAATTAAAAATTCTCTCTGTGTTCTCTACTCTTTTGGAACTTCAATTATTTGATCATATTAGCCTTTCTTTTTTCCTTTATTTTCTTCCTTTTCTTGCTCCAAGCACTTTTTCTCAGGACTTTGTGTAGGTTATAAAATTGCAATTATTGCCCTCCTCCAGGAAGCTGTTCCTCTTCTTTCGGCAAGGTTCTGCTCTACTGGGGGAAAAAGTAAATTGGATTAAAAATTTAAAGGAAAAGAACATTTATTAAGACATTTTATATGCTGAGGCTTTGTACCATCTGCCTTAAATATATACTAAATCATTCCAAAAATAATCTTGTAAACCTGTTTTTACAGAAATTTCAAATAGATTTATAGTATACAAAAATAGAGTGGAGTTTTCTGGGAAGTGCTAGGTAGCTATGGAGACATAGTTTAATCTTTACTGTTGTACATTCACTGTATAGACTCGTTTTGAGCTCATAGAGTCTCAAAAAGGAAGTTTCACTAATTTTCCCAATTTGATCAGATGCAGAGATATCAACTTACATTAACAAAGTTCTCACGAATATAATGTGGAATTAATTTCCTGAGATACTTTTCTCAGTAAGCGAATTACAATCAGAGGTCACATCCATAGAAGTTCATTTGGTAGGAAGAGTTGATATAAGATTTTAATCCTCAGTGCAGTGTTTTGAAGACCTGATGTCCATGTCCACTTCTAAACATGTGCCTATTAGTCTAGGGTACCAAATCTTCAGGTCATCCTGACAAAGTATCTCTTTTTCTGGGAAGTACATGAATGCTCTCAGTTAATGATTGCTTTAGTCTTTTTTTTTTTTCTTATATATTTGGACTGACGAACCTAAAACCAAAAAAAAAAGTGCTCCCACATTTTGAATGTTATTTTTAACTCGGATGAAGCCCTTTTGAACAAGGTAATAACTATTTTTTAGTTGAAATGAATTTTTCTAGCATTTTAATTTTAAGAAGGCAGATTTGTTTACCTTATTAATAACTTCTACGGGGAACTGCATTATAGATCCCATTTTAACTTGTAACTTTTCAAATTTCAACTATAGGTACTAATTCTGCTTTATAGTTGGAAACTTTATGCTTGATTTTAAGTAGCTTTTTTTTTAAAGTTAAAGTTGGTTTTCAAATAGAGTTTTGTCTTGCACCGGAGTTCTGCTTCTCTAAAGCCTTGCTTCCCAATCTTAACTCGTTAGTAAATGCCTCTGTGCAGGTCACTAACTCTTCTCTGTCTCATTTTGCTTTGTAAGACATTGCTCTCAATTATTTCTAAAGTCTCCTTCAGTTGAACATCTTTTTTTTTTTTAATTAATAAAAAGTAGTGTCACTTCCTTGCTTCCTCACCCCTGCCAGGTAATCCCTCACAATTAGAGCATATGCTGTCGACTAAATTCTTAACCCAACTGCCTGGAGTCTAGCGTGGGATTGACTAGGTCACATTTTTCAGTATTTTGGGCTTTCATCTTTTTTTTTTTTGCTTCTTTGTGACTAATTTAATGAGAGGTTTGTTGATCCCATTTCTTGTAAAGTAAAGAGATTAGAGTTTGGATAGTTCCTTGAGCTACTTTTTAATTATCACATATTTCACATTTAAAAAGTTAAACAGAAGCAACTTGTTCAAGAGGCAGAATAGTTTTGATGTTCATTATAACTATGCTAGATCAAAGGCCTCGTTTTTGTACTGTACAGGTGTAGAATTTCTGTGACAGAGGAGGATCCATGGGCAGTAAAAAGGGGAAAACAAAATTACACAGGTTTCACATATTTGCTCTGCAACATCTGTTTAGGTAGAATGCATTTTGCCTTCCATTTACTGAAAGTTTAGTTATGACATGCCATGTCTGTTTATTTCCCTGCTTATTTTGAAAGTTTTGCAACCAAAGGGATTGGAGTAGCCTAAATAAATTACACTGGTGCCAGTAAATAGTGACTTTGTATGAGGGATAGATTGAGCATCTGCTTTTCCTAGAATTTTGGAGCCAAGTGTGATATCTAGGGACAGGGTCTCGAAATGCACTGACAGCTTAGTTTTTCTGCTGCCTTGAATTCACTAAAGTTAGCTGTAAAATAGCCCAACTTAATCAATGTAGCCCAATTTGTCATATCACTGTTTCCAATGACCTAGCCTTTCCATCAACACCTGTGGCCTGTGGCAGTGCTTACTTCTTCCACTCCACCTCCATATACCTAACTGATGGGTTACTATCTTTATACAGAGATTCCTTAGATACAAATTTAACCTTCCTTTAAAGTCCTACATTTACAAAGAGGCCATATTGCTGTTTTGTTCACAACCCTGTATCCCTGACATCCACTAACAGCTGTTATTAATTGCTCTCAGAGAGAATGAAAAACAGAAGAGCAGGACAAGTTTTTGTTAGTACTTAATGAAAGTCCAAATTACTATTTCACAGCAGGAACTACCATAGATGTGAACAAAAAATGACAACAACAAAAAGCCAGAAATACATAGTTACTTCCCCTGTTAAAATCCAGCCTATTATTTAGTAAATTGTTGTTAGTTCAGGGGTGGGTAAACCAATTATAAAGGAACACAATTCATACTTTCTTTTTAAATAATTAGCCAACACCCAAAATCTTTTAAAAGTAACACATATATGTATATCTTGAGGTGTAAGAAAAACACTGAAAAATTCTGGGCAATATCATATTTATCTCCATGTTTTAAGGTTAAACAAATGGCTATAAAGATAACTAGTACAAACTTTAATTACTGCCATACATGCAGTGGCATACTGCAGCAAACATCTTAAAGACATATTTTGGACCTGTCTTTCTCTGTGCCATATCTTTGAAATTACGTGGACATACTGTTTAATCTCCAGGAGATCTCAACCTGATTCTTTGTAGAAATAGAGTCTGACCTTATTGCTGCCAAGTCAAAGAGGAATCAGTATCTGGAGCCCAATGGGAAAGCTGAATATTTTCTTAAACCAGTGGGGGCATTTTTTTATTGTATATGTACTTTTCTAGATGTCTTACCATTGAATAGATTAAGATATTCAGTAGATTCACTGGTGTTTAGCTTCCCATCAAGATACTTAACTGAGTCAGTTACTAGGTATACTTTATGCCCCAGGTCTCTGACATATATTGTAACAAATAATCTAAGTCTGGAATTGTTTATTCAGTTAAATTGCTTCCAGATTTAGGATATTCTGTTTGATATAATAAAATCACTAAGCATAGTGGGCACAGTAAATACAAAATCCTACCAATGAAGTTGTATGATATAGTAAATAAATACATAAAAGGTTTAGAACAATCTACACACTTTGACCAAAAATTCATATTTTAGATATATACATTTTCTTTCACAATGTTATATTACTTTGGAGTGAATTACTTATTTGTTTAAGAAACTTTTCTAAACATTGTATATTAGTGAAATAAATACAATTATTATCTATGAAAATTAATTCCACTGGTTTCATTCTATAAGAAGCAGTAAAAAATATTTACCAGAGGAGGAGTCAGCATTATGTAAGCAGAAAGTAATATCATATGCCTAATATTAAGAACATGTGAGTGAAGGATTGTCACATCTCTATAGTCACAAAACATTCACCCACTACTTTAAAAAAGCTCTCTGATTCTTAAAACATGTATTTTCCTACTCGTCAGCTTTGCTCTATAAAACTAATAATTTACAAAGTGATTTGTATTAGGTGTGGGTTTAGATATAATTAAGTATCACCTGCTGATTATATTTACTTTTAAGTAACAATTTTATAAATGTTAACCTAAATCAAAGAGTATTTCTAACAGAAGATATGAAGAGAAATAGGGTGGCAAAAATGTAGTTATTTACTTACGATTTTTAGAAAGTTCTTCTAAATAGTTTGAAAGCAATACTATAGGCTCCTTCAATCATTGATGGGAAGCTCTCTAATCTGAAAAGTTTGTGAGGAGGAAGATTAAAATTAGCCAACAGTTTATTTCTTTTTCTTTTTAAAATTAATTTTATTGGTACAGTTTAGGTGTACAATATAATGACATTCATCACTGGAAATTTGTACTTTTACATAATCTATCTTGGTTCTTATTTTTTTCCCGTTCCCCTGCTCTCCCTTTAACCGTTCTCCCCCTCCCTATTTACAAAGACTTTGTTTCATTGTTTCATTTTATCACATTAGTTCCTTTCCCTTCTTTCATTTCCCCTACCTCACTCATTTCCCTCTCCCTTTTGCCCCTTTTCTTCCTAATTCACATTATCTATTATACCTTTTTGTCCTTATTTACACTTTCAGTTTCTCACATCAGAGAAACTATTCAGTGTTTACATGAGTATCCTATTGATTTCACTTTAGTACTGCCTCAATGTGCACCCGTTTAGCTATAAAAATCTCTAATTGCTCATTTTTCATGGCTGAGCAGTACTTCATTTTATTAAAAACACCACATTTTCTTTATCCAGTCTCCAATCAATGGGCAATCGGGCTGCTTCAAAGTTTTACTATGACAAATTGTGCTGCCATGAACATAGGTGCACATATGTCACTGTGGCATGATTCTTTTAATCCTTTGGGGAAGATGAGTTAAATAGGCCTTCCAATCCTAGTTCTTTGAGGTATCTCCATACTGATTTTCACAGTGGTTGCAACAGACTACACTCCCACCAGCAGTGGACTGGGGTTCCTCTTTCCCCACTGCCCTATCAGCATTTGTTATTTGTTGATTACTTGATAGCAGCCATTCTTTCTGAGGTGGGTGAAATCTCAGTGTTATTTTCATTTCTGGAATGACCGTGATGTTGAACATTTTTTCATATGTTTATTTTCTATTTCTACTTCTTTGTCTGAGAAATGTCTATTCATTTCAGATAGCGAACAATGTTTAAAAACAATGCCTGTTTGCCGCTTTTCTCAGTAATCTCACTTTAGCCATGGCAATTTTCAGTTTATCCATTCTAATACTTCTACATCTCTGTTGAATACTAACTAGGTCATTTGTTACTAGAATGTCTGAAGTCCGTAGTTATCCCTAAATTCTCAGAACAAGGAACAAAAGGACATAGGGAGGGCATGATACATTTGGTAAGTTCCTCATGTAAACCAAAGAAAATATAGAGACAAAATTTTTCATTTTTGAGGCTGTAGATTTGCTGCATATTTCATGTCATGGAATAGATGACACAGAGAGTTGTAGGAAATATACTAGTTTCCACAATGCCCCTTGAAAATAATTCATTGAATTGGATTTCTTTGGAAATGAGCACATATTCTGTGTATATTTTTACCAGACAAATTTAGCATCTTAATGGGCTAATAAAAGCTATCATTTGAAAAATATACTCATTTCTCCTACTGGAGAAATGCACAGTTGTGTTGGTAGGTACTAAGGAAGCAACAGGTAGATGTGCCCTGAGGAAGTCTCTGTCTTGTCTTCAAACACGTTTAAGTCTTTTGCACTTTTGAGAGAGTGCTGAGAGAGGAACATGAGGGAGGGGCCCTGGATGTGGTTGGCATCTTATAAGATTTATGAACTGCTATATTTAGAAATGTCATTTTGTTATTGCCAGTGAACTGCTGGCGTCTTTGTATGACTCACTAAGAAAAAATAGCAATCACCTCCTTTGTAAGAGCTGGTATGAGTAACAGAAAATGGGCTCAATTAATCATTTTAACCACTGAATTCACTCTGGATAAACAAAGTGTGTATCAGATGATATGCCCTAGAAAGGTAGTCATCCTTTCAAAATGCTACTCTCGCAGCTATGCTCTTCTCATTATCGTATTGCAAATAGTTTTCTGAAAGAAAAAACTGTTCAAGCAAAATATTAAACAGCATTCATTTGTCATTTTCCTGCCGGGACTAGGCAGCAACCTGCTGCGGCTGAAAATATGTGGTCATTACGAAGCTGGTATTGAATTGTTTGTTTATCTTTAGCAGAGAAGAGAGGTTTCAAAGATGTTACTTTTTGATTGGTAATTTCAGGCACTTCTGCATTCTAGAGGGATATATTCTGCATAGAATTTTTATTAATAGAAGCGTGTGTAAACATGCTGTCTGTGTGCATATTTTTTAATGTTCATATAATTTTCAGTGCCACAAGCTCTTATCAACCTAAAAAGTGAAGATGAGTTTCATTTTCTTGTTAGTGTATGGTGTTTTATATCACAGTAAATTGTCTGCTTGCTCTTTCAGAGATGTGAGGCATTTGCTACCAATGGACTGAGGGCATGTCTACGATGCCTTGCTCACTTATAACTACATGGCTTTTGCAAGTGGCTCAGAGGGAGAGTTTCAGGTCTGTGTGCAATTCACTATCTCTTGCATCCTGACCCAGGAAGAAACAGGCTTTTTTTTTTTTTTCCGTTAATGCAAGCAAATCTTGGACTTGTTTTAACTCCTTTCTTTCAAATCTCCTTCATTTCCCCTCTCCTTTTTTCTATATTCTTGTTCTTATTATTCCCCATAGATGCACATTGCCTTCACAGGAACCAGAAATGACTTGAGATGGTAATGGCTTACAAACATCTACTCCAGTCTCCAGGCACATATGTATCTGGTCCAATAAGAGGTACTTTCACATAGCGTCCTAATGCAACATTCTGTTACTTTACCCTGTTTTGTTTCATTATGTGCTCAAAAAATTCATAGAACTTGTCACTATTTGCAAAACATTCCTTACTCTAAGAGTACAGAATGAGTCTTTCAGCCTATTTCATTGGAAACATAATTGAGGCTCATTAACTTTATCTCTAAACTAGTAACCAGTTCATAGCTTTCCTCAGAGCCTTCTTTGCAGTTTCCCACAACTTCTTTAGGTCAGAAAATGTAAAACGGTACATATTTCTCCAAGAGATGCTTGCCCAGCACAAGTAAATTTCAAAGGGCAAGTTTAAAAATAAATGAAGCCAATGTACATTCTCCAAATTGTTATTGTCACAGATGCAGAATAGACTATTTAGTAAGTGTGAGGATTTGCTAGTCCAAGAGTCTGGTAAGGGATACAATTCCACTGCCAGAAACAAATATATGTGAAATACAGTAAAAAGAAAAACATGGCTGTTCCTAGATGCTTCCCATTTCTTTCACATTTAGGAGGCAGGGAAAGGCAAACTTTAACAAAAAGCATAAAGTTGAGCACCAGGGAAAGAAGTCTGTTTCATTAAAGATGTTACAAATAACACGAGATTGGAGAAAATCCTCCATCTGGATACATTCTGAAAATATATTAATTTGTGATTCTTTCCATTATAAAAATCCTTTTTGAAAGGTAACTAAGGACAGGAAAACACAGAGATGTTTGAGGAGAAGAGTTGGATTTGGATCAAAATCTCACTTGTTCAATGAACTATAAAACTTCTTTTCAGGCAGAAAGAATACAATTGAGGACTTTATACTTGAATGAAGGGGTTTTGATTGCTAGGATATACTACTCTGCTGCTTTGCCTCATTGTAAGTATCCTATAGTGATCCTATAGTGGGAGAAAACAGAAAGAAGATTAAATAGGGATAAACTATGAGTTAAATAATTAGCTTATAACAACATACATCCCAAATAATTGATTCTTACATGATTTTATTTTATATAGAAGTATGTGTGCTTTTTAACTTTTTTTTTTTGTAACAGGGATTGAACTCAAGTCTTTGTGCTTGCAAGGCAGGCCACCGAACTGCTGAGCTAAATCCCTGGCCCTGTGTTTTAACTTTTTAAAAAAGCTTTATATTTTACTAGTTGCCTCATCAAAATGTTGTTGATTATCCAATACCAGTAAAGTAGGATAATTAATGCATAATAGAGTTAGTAGCCATAATTTATTTCTTAATACTTTCTAGACAGTTAATATACTTGATATATTATAATTACAACAATCTTATACTTGATATAACTATGTGATTACTTAAGATAACTATTCCATCACTTAAATATATTACTCTGAATGAATATTTGCCCTACTTTGGAGTAAATCTACAAACCTTATAGTATAGGTGTTACAGTTCCAGTTTTGCAGATAAGGCAACTGAGAAAACTTAGTTTTAAAATCATTTCAAATGCTATGCCAATATTCTCCCCAATATACACTTATTACTCTGTCAGATTTTTCAGATTTTTATCTTGTATCTCAAAAAATGCATGCAAGGGACCCACAGTTCTTCAGCTATAACACTATCTTCAAGACAGATAAGGGCACTACATTGCAGTTACACAATTAAATGTTTTGAAATTTTTTTCTAACAGAGATGCCTAAAAAGGTTATTTTAAAAAGTAATAAGCAAAGGCTGAGGCTTCTAGAATTTTAAAAGCTAGTCTATTATGATCACAATATCATCTTGTCATCATTGTATTATTGTGTACTGAATTTAAAATAAAATGTAAAACTCTAACTAAAGTATGGTTAAGCAACAAAATTGCAAGGGTGTTTCTTATTGCTCTATATGTTTGAGTAAGTTTGGCCAACATGATAACTCAATGGCATATCACCAATCCTTGTTTTAACCAGCCTAAATTTATACATCATAATTTCATTGCTTAGCTACACTCTTGGTGCTTAGGATTACTGAGTATTAAGAGATAGTTCTAGAATCTAGAATCATGACTTTCATTTTGCTCACTACCAAATAGCTTCTCTGGTGTGAAAAAACTATAATGGTACACAAGATCCTAATGAGATAATTAACAATGTGAAATAGGAAGAAAAGGGCTAAAGTTGTAGGGAAAGTGGGAAGGGTAGGGGAAAGGGAATAAGGGAAAAGAAAAAATATGAGAAAATGAAAAAATGGAAATTCTTTGTAAATGGGAGGGAAGGAGGAGGTGAAGGGAGGGGAGGGACAAGGGGAAAAAATGAGAACCAAGACCTGTCATGTAGAGGTACAAGATTCCAATGATGAATGTAATTGCACTGTATACCTAAAATGTACAAATTAACTCAATAAAAAGAAAAAAAAGTTGTGTGCAAAAAGATTTTCATTAGGATTTTTGCTACCTCATTGGGATTTTTGCTAGTGCCAAGGAGTGAGTTATTGCTGTAGGGATATTTAACTATTTATTAAACAAAAAATGGAAGGTGTTTTATAATACTTTTGAGGTTCAAAGTCACAAGGAGCATTTGAATAAAATGTTTATAATCATATGAAGTGTCAAGTCTGGAAGCCTGGGTTAGTTGAAAAGAAATACTGCTTTATTACAAAATTATACTCCAATGCTCCTTTGTCAGAATGGCTGCCACTAAATTAAAAGCTTTTTTATCCTATCTTATTTAGAAATTCAGCAGGGCCTAATAGTCATCCAAACACACTATTTTTATTATTACTATTGCTTCCAAATTTTCTAAAATCTTGATGCATTGAACCAGCTAATACCTTCCCCTACACCATTATATCATTCCCATTTAACACCCGTGAAAAAATTAACAATTAAATAGGTTTCTGGCATCAGTACCTGTCTGTGCATTACATACCACCATTAATTAAGTTCTACTGTCCGTCCAGCCAGAAAACTAATTACCTCCTTGTACAATCCAATTTGACTGCTTGATTTCCTTGGTCATTACTAGTGATAACTATTTCAGGTTTGGGTGCCTGAGAATCATTCACTGAAAGAGTAGCTCACAAGATATCACAGGGTTTAACATGTTAGTTCAGAAGCACTCAGGACAACACTGTGGTTGGGGATATGAATAATAATAAGCACAACACTCATTTACTTATCTTTATTTTTTTCTCATTGGGTTTATTGGTACGTTTTAGGTATACAGTACAGTTAAATTCATCATTGGGATGCTGTACCTTTACATGACAGGTCTTGGTTCTCATTTTTCCCCCTTACCCCTGCCCTCCCTTCACTCCCTCCTCCCTTCCCTATTTACAAACACTTCATTTCCATTTTTTCATTTTCTCACATTTTTTTCTTTTCCCTTATTACCTTTCCCCTACCCTTTCTGCTTCCCCTACACCTTTAACTTGCACATTTTCTTAAATGATATGCCATACTAGAAGACAAAGATTTTCCAAAAACAATGAAAACACTCATAAAAGAAAAGGGGCAAAATGATAAGTTGGGAACAGCATAGTAGATTTCTAGGATATGAAATTTAACTGTGATTTTTTTTCCTTAGGAAAGAAAGTAAAGAAGCACAAAGTCTACATGATATGGTATTTATTAGTTAGCAAAAATAATACTGATTTTGTTGCTGTTGTTTTGCACCTTGGGAAAGTGACTTTCTAATGACTGATCTTCAAGAAGACTTTTTTATGAGAATCATGTGCTGGATGGTACTTTGGATAGCAAGTTCAATGACAATTTTAAACAATGGCAAAATTCTTCTACCTATGGTTATGATCTTGAATTCATAATGAATGGTACTTTGTACCATTTGAAAGAAGACGTATGATCTTTAAAAACAAAAACTACATCACAATAGCCATAGAAATATTGTAAGGCCAATTAAAAAGGCACTGCAATAATAGCTGTAGAATGTGTGATTCTAAATTTGTAGACTGTAACTAGGAGACCATCTCTTCACTGGAGTATTACAATCATTTTCTTCAACAACTTTTAACTCTGACATTTCATCATCATAAGATGTGTTCCATAGTATATTTGTGTAAAAGAAGTTACATTTTTTAATGGAGTGATTATTAATCTCTTTACTTTCAGCTTTATTCAATTTATTGTAGTTCAATGCAATTCTATAGTAAAACTGTGTGAATAAACATGAAAAAAAAGATGTCAAATGGACTGTTTTTCAAGAATATGTAACCTTGCAAGAGAATAATTAGACAAATACAAATGTAAGCACATAGACATTTATGTTGATCAAAAGAAAAATAAACTACATTAACTGGGGATATTATTAAATATTTTATGGAGTTGGAAGCATTGAAGGATGCTGGATACATAGTAATTTTTAATAGGTATTTCCAGTAAAATTGGTGAAGATTTTCCGTAATCAGAAGCTATTGTAATAGTCATGGGAAAAATTAAGTAGTATTTGCTGAAAGCTTTGGTTTCTTCAGTAATATTGTTTTAAATAGTATTTGTTGAATACTTAATTACATTTTTCTTTAAAGCAATATCAGAGTGATAAATCTTATCTTTGTTTTACTGAAGAAAGAGCAAGAAAGGACTTTATATAGGGAAGGAAGGTAAAGGGATGAAGAGAGGGAGAAAGGAAAGAAAAGAAAAGAAAGATTGATGAGCTTTGAGGCCGTACTCTTAAGTGAGATAAATAAGACATGTGTGTAAGTTCCGAGTAGTTTCTCCTGTATGAAAAACTAAAAGTATAAATAAAGTTCAAATTGTAAAACTGATAATATGAAATAGGAAGAAAAGGTCCAAAGGAGCAGGGGAAGTGGAAGGGTAGGGGAAAGGAAAGAAGGGAAAACAAATGAGAAAAGGAAAGAATGGAAGCAATGTTTTTGTAAATAGGGAAGGATGGAGGGGGTGAAGGGAGGGCAGGAGAATGGGGAGAAAATAAGAACCAAGGCACATCATGTAAAGGTACAAGATTCCAATGAGGAAGGTAACTGTCCTGTATACCTAAGAAGTATCAAAAATCTGAAGGAAAGAAAGAAGTGAAAGAAAGAAAGAATGAAAGGGAGAAAGTTTCAAGAGAAAGCAATAGTAGATCTGAGACCAGAAATTTTAATATAAGCTGGAACGAGGGAGATGAGAGGGAAGAGCTACACAGGCAGGCAGGCAGAAACTAGACCCTAACTTCTCTTATTTTGTAATTTTATATAGAGTGATCTGTACTGTTGAGCTATCTGAATTTTTTCTTTTATCTTTTAAAAGAGTTACATAGCTAGATATCTTTTTTAAATTGAATATGGTTGTTGATTTCAATGAAATGAGAGATGATTACCTAACCACTCTGCATTTAAATAGATCAAAAACCCAGGAGGATTTCAAGAGTTCAATGCTTCCTAATATAGCTCTGCTTCCTTGATTGTTTTTCAAAGTAGTTCTAGTTTACTGATGGCTTCAAAATATTATTTTTTCACATATTTAGGTTGTAAAAGGAAATGTATTGATGATATCAATGATTTTCCCATGCTGAGAAAAACTACATTCTGAGATGGATCTAGAAGGAAAAGTTACATATATTAACCCATAATCACCAATTCAGTAAAGTTCTGGTATTTGCTATTGAATGATTGCTTCAACTTTATGTCCTTTAAAATATTTAGGTTTCAAGTTAGTACACTGAATGTGTTTTATATACATGAGATGAATGTGCCTTTTGGACGACTCAAGATGAAATATTGATTGTTTGACATAAATTTTAGTACTTAAATTTTTAGAGCTATAAGTTTCCCAAGTGCTTTTGCCAAAGATAAAGTACAATCTTGTGAAGTAGGCCATAAAACAATAAAAAAATGCTACCTTCCAGATGCTTTATTGTGAGATGGACTGAAAAAAGGATTGAAACTGTAGAAAGTCAAAGAAGTTATATAGGAAGATAGTGGCTGGCACTTTATAAAGTAATAAAATAGTGTACCTAATTTTTTCCCAGTCCTTGCTTTAATAGGATCTCATTAAACAAATGAACCCTAAATAATTCAGATTCCCTCCTGTTATGATAAAATTCATCCCACAAGTCAAAAGTTGATGCTGGAAGAAAGAAAATGGAGAAATCAGAACCCATACTTTGCTGCTGGCGTTATGGGAGGGTGTAGCCAGTGGAAGCCATTCTGTAATTCCTCCACAAGTCAATCACAGAATTTCCATGAGGACAAAAATCTATTGTGAGGCATATAAGCAAAGGACTTGGAATTAGGTATTCAAGTAAACACTTGTACCTGCATAGTCATAGGAGCACTGCTTATAACAGCCTATGGTAGAAACAACTCAACTGCTGTCAATGGCCAAATGGACAAACAAATGTGGTATCATTATATATGGAATATTAGGCAGCTGTAAAAAAGGAGTGAAGTACTGATGCATACTACTGTAAAAAGTATAGAGTGAATATTTCAATGTTTTTAACTTTACTAAGTTTTTTGGTACATTTTAGGTATACAATACAGTTGCATTCATCATTGGGATCTTGTATCTTTACATGACTTATCTTGGTTATTATTTTTTTGAAGATTTCTAGCTTCATGACATGTGTACTTGCAAATTTCAACTAAATCTTATATCTGAAGTTTTATTTATGTGAAATAGGTTAATGTTGTCTTATGCCAAGTTGGAATTATATCAATTCACTGATTATATGGAACCCTTTAGCAGTTGTGAAATAGTCAATGATGTGCAGATACATTAGCAGCTGTGGTTCCACTCTGGCCTTTAAAGTGCAAGTAGATTGCAAAAGACATTCCATTTATCAAGGAAGAACCAAGCCTTATTGCTTGATCCATAAATTATCACAATGGCAATTGTGACTTAAAAATAGACTCAAGTCTTTCATAGAACTTTTTAAAAGGTTTAGTTATGTCATATCTTGAGAAAATACAGAGATAAAACAATAGATGATCTGGAAATCCATATCCACTGAAGACATAGTGTATTCCAGCTTTATATTCTTCCCTCCTTTCACTCAAATATGATGTCTGTTTTTCAAATAATCTGAGAGCTTTACATCAGTATGGAATGACTCAGACAATCAAACTTGTATATTAGATATTTCTTCCTTAACTTTGTACTTTCTTTGTTTATGACAGCATTTAAATGTAGACATAGTTATCAACCAATAATTCTTTTTCTTAGAACTGGGTTCATTAAGTGAAGCCAATATTTAGTAAGGATATGGTTCAGCATTTACTTGTTAGATAGTGCTATTAGTTACTAAATATTTCTACAAATTATCTGTCAAATGGACAAATGTTGGTGCAGGAAATAAAAATTTCAATGAGTAATTTTATTTAATTTATGTTACATGTACATTTCCCTACTTTACCTCATCCTCCACCTCTTTATTTTTCTAGCATTGGATTCATTTATGTATCTTACAGGACCTTATAAAATTAATCTATCATATAATTATCATATACAGATTGAAAAAACAGACTAGTAGGCCAAAGAGCATCTAAAACATTTAAGACAATTTCACTAAGCCAACATATACATTTGGATACATTGTCCACACTGGATTACAATAACTTTCTTTTTCTAATCTGCCTTTTATTTTTTATATATATATTCACATTAGTGAAATCATGCAATATTTTTTTTCCATGTGTATAAATACCACATTTTAAATCTATCCATCTGCTGATAGATATATAGGCTGTTTCTAAGATTTAGCTATTATGAATTGTGCTGCTATTAAACATGGGTGTGCATGGATTACTCTGGAAGGATTTCTTCAGTTCTTTGGGGAATATGTCTAGATGGAAAATTGCTAGGTCAAATGGAATTACTACTTTTAGTTATTTGAAGAATTTCCATACTGATCTCCTCACTGGTGAATCAGTTTAGAGTTTAGTCAACAATGGAGGATTCCTTTCTCCCTGTAGCCTTGCTAGCATTTGTTATTGGTTGATTTTTTGATAGTAATTCTTTCTGGAGTGAAATGGAATCTCTTTGTTTTAATTTGGATTTTTTGAATGGCCAGTGGTGCTGAACATATTTCATGTATATAGTGGCTATTTGTACTTCTTCATTTGAGAAATGTCTATTCATTTCAAATGCTTATTTTTGAATTGGATCTTTAAATCTGGGGGTATATTTTTTAGCCCTTCATAAATTGTAGATATCAGTACTTTGTTAAGAGTTGCTTGCAAAATATTTTCCCATTCTATAGGTTCTCTCTTCACTCTTAGTATTTTCCTTTGCTGTGCAAAAGTTTTTTTTTTTTAATTTGACGTGATCCCATTTATTGATTCTTAGTATTATTTCTTGTGCAACTGGGGTTTTGATCAGAAAGTCTTCAAGAATTTTACCTATTTTGTCTTCCAACAGATTGTTTCTGTTCTGTTTAGATCTTTGAGCCATTTTGATTTTAGTTTAGTATTTGGTGAGGAATATGGGCCTAGGTTCAATCTCTGGCTTATTGACAGACAGTTTTCCCAGCACCATTTGTTAAAGAGACTGTCTTTCCTCCAGAGAGTTGTCAAAGACGATGTAGCCGAGTGTGCCTGGAGTTGTTTCTGTATCTTCTATTCTGTTCCGTTGATGCACAAGTCTGTTTTTATTTCCAATACAGTACCACAGTATTTTTTTTTAATCAATGTAGGCCTGTTTTCTTTGCTTAAAAAATATTGATTCTTCTCAACATTAGCTTTGGGGTTACATTTGGTATCTTTGGTACACTGGTAAATTTTTTGTAATGTTCATAATTGTGAAAATTTTTGTAGTGGAAAAATGTGTATTTAGTATACAATCTTGTTCCTAATCTTTTCTTTTCAGCATTACTGAAATATAAAGTTTGAATTTTAATTAATAGAGATCACTGTAGAAATAATTTGAATTTCCTAAGGAAGGTGTGCAAAACTATATACCAGCATCATTCTCCTATACAAGGCAGAATCACAGGAACATAAAACAACTCTGATTAATTACACAGTAGAAGTTGAGTAGCAATATTTTCTATTTTCAACTTTTGATGAGATAGTGAGTTTTCAGAAAGTAGTAGAACAAAATACTAATTTAACTGAAATAGCAGAACATTTTAGCACTTGAGGGAAGATACATTCAGAAGTAAGTGTTAGTAAAATAATAAATATTTTTTACAGCCTTAATTGAATTTATTGGTACACTTTAGGGATACAGCACAGTTACATTCATTGTTGGAAATTTGTACCTCTACATGACATGTCTTGGTTCTCATTTTTTCCCCTTGTCCCTGCCCTCCATTCACCCCCCCTCCCCATCTACAAACACTTTATTTCCATCTTTTCATTATCTCACATTTTTTTCTTTTCACTTATTACACTTCCCTATCCATCCCACCTTCCCTACACCTTTAGCTCCTTTCTTCCCATTTCTATTCAAACTTTATAAAAATTCTTCAAAGAAGGAATGGTTAAGCCTAGATTTTCATGGATTCTTCCTAAATTAAGAAGATTCATAGCAACCATATTTATACAATTTTGAGAATTTTCAATAGGCACATCCTCTGGTCAGATAATTTTAAAAGCATACTTTTGGTTGTAGGATACAACTATTGGAAGAATGCCAATTACTAATTGCTCTCACCTGACTGAATAAAATCAGAGATTTGAATTTTTACATCCTTGCTCCCGTCCTTAATTTTTAGCTCAGGAATTTTGAGCTGTTTGATTATTTACATAAGCCTTGTTTTTGTCTAATCTATAAAATAAAATAAATATATTTGTTTCAAAAACTGTGAACACTAAAGAAATAACATAAATAAATGGTCAAGCAAATGTCCTGTCATAATTAAGAACTTGGTGAATAATAGCTTTCAATTTATTTTTTATTTAATAAGTAGCTTTAATCTTATTTTATTTAATAATAATAGTAGCAATACGTATATTAGTTCTACTAGTATTACTATTTTGACTTAACCTCAGTTCATACATTAAATGATTGCTCATATATTTGGGTTTTCCTACATCGCTATTGCTCAGTTGTCAAATGTATGATTGGATATCTTATTTTTTAAAAAAAGAATTTTATCAGTAAATTTTAGGTATACAATATAATGACATTCATCATTGGAGATTTGTATCTTTACATAATATATCTTGATTCTTATTTTTCCTCATTCCCCTGCCCTCCCTTCAACCCTTCCAACCCTCTTTATTTACAAAGACATTTTTTCATTTTCTCATGTTAATTCTATTCTCTACTTTCCTTTCCCCTACCCCTCCCACTTCCTCTTCCCCTTTTCACCTTTTCTTCCTCTTTCATATTTTCTATTATATATTTTGATATAAGTCCTTACAAGAATGTAGGAGAAATGAAGTGATATTATAATTTTAATAAGATGGAGAAAATAACCCAGAAACTGCTCAAGATAAATAATATTTTGCCATTTTGGTATAATGTCTATACACTAGATCTGATTTAGACTTAATACACTATGATTATAGAGTGGCCTTGCCTTATGTTGATATTCTGTTGACTGTTGACATAAGAACACCATATCCTCATTGTGAGTAACAGGCTCTTGGCTAAGAGTGTTTGCTTTTCTCTTTCTCATCAATAGACTTCTTTATTACAAGAAACTGCACACTAAAATCATGTCCAAGGGAGTCACCAGGAGAGTGACAGAATTTAAATCAATATTTTATCAACAATTATCTCAAAGAATTGCGTTAATTAACCCTGAGAACTGAATTAGATCCATAGAGATCCAGGTGTTTGAGTTTGACTAATTACATACAATCTCACACATGAGGTATGTCCAAGGCCACCACTAATATGAATGGAAGTTTCTCAAAAATAAGAACATCCTTATTTTATTTTCTGAACTGTTAGACTTACATAGCAGTGGGATGAGTAGTTCTTTTCCATGCTGAGCTTTGCTATCACTGTATAATGTTCATACATAGCCTGAATAAACTATCTGCAGAGCTACTGTAGTAGAAAAACTCTGTATCAATGACTGGACTAAATGCCACTATGTGTATTAAATACTCTGGTTTACAAACATGATGAAATGGAAATTTAACTTCTAGATGGCTGAGAATCAAACTCAGACTTTTGTGCCATTAAAAAGTATACACTTCTCCCAAGATCTTATTGTCTCACCCTTCATATTCCTTTTTCTGAGCAGACACAGATGAGCTACATTTTGGTGTTTTAAATTCTTCTGGAATGCTGAATATATTGACATTCTCCCTGTCAATGGCAATATCATAAATGGACGCTTGTACAAGTTGTATATATAGTTGAAGAAGTAAAACCAACTTAACCATTTGGTTCAGCTGTCAATAAGTGTGCCAGCTCTGTTGTTGGTTTCACTGGGGAGATTATGTTTTAGTCTTTCCTGTCCTTTGGGTGTCTCAAATTGGGTGATCTTGTGAATCATTTGATTAGCCATTATAAGACTTTTGTTATGGCAGAAAATGAAAATGAGAATCTAAGGGAAAATTTTGAAGTCATCTTTTAATTCTAAGTAATTTGGGGACTTAAATATCCACCTTTATTACATTCTAAATTTTAAAGTAAGGATTATTTACAATATTTGGAGGATGTTGATGCAATTTGTTGTCAAAATTCTATCCCTGCTACTGAAGAAGTTGGCAATGGGAAAGGGAGGGGCAACACTGCAAAGCTAGTTAATGGACGGGTTAATTAATATGACTTTCTTTATATTGTGCTATTTGCTTTGCCACCATAAATATTGTTGGCATTTGCATTTATCTTCATTTCACTTTTGCCTATATTTGTGTTCCTTCCATTTCTGATTGCAGGATAAAAATTGAGATGAGAATGAACTCTAGAAAGGGCATTGGAAGATATTATTAACTGAAGATTCTTTCAGTTCTCTTTGCACACCCCTGAAAGAGGATCATATGTGACCAGAATATGCACAAGTAACACTCATAAAGCCCTCTGTATATTATAATTTTCCCTAAAATTGATATCACATTCATCATTGAATCTTACATGCCTAGTCTAATAGATCTGTTAAATGCTAGCTAAATACATTGTGAGATTATATGTGTAAAGAGTGTTCTTATTCTTCTGTTTTACCTGTAAGACTGAAGAAAATCTGAACAGCTATATACATAATTTTCCATAGAATTTCTCTAATTTTTAATTTTTTCTAAGCTAAAATTAATAATCATGCTATGGCTACCTTTCTATTTATAAAGTCCAAATGCTTTATGCTACCTACAGAAGTAAAGTGTACGCTAGTCTGTAAATCAGCAGACTGGGAACCATTAAGGAAGAACACTAAGAAACCTAGAATCAAATAACTTAATTCTCATCAGCCATAAAATTAAGTGACAATATTTTCTGCATTCCTGAGGGCTGATACAAGAAATTAATAAAATATTTGATGCTTGTTATCTAAATGTGAAATTTCCCAAATTCAGCTCATTATGATTATCCAAACTGTTAGTTATGGAATAATGGTTCAGACTGTGGGCTTGGTTTTAAACCTCCATGGTTCAGACAGTGGGAACCCCAGAATTCTCCTTGTGCTTTTACATCTGCAGGTGTAAAATGGGGACAGTTTTATCAACTTCACAGAATCTCTTTGGGGATTAAATGATATAATAATAGAACATGTAGAACAATGCCTGTTACATGGTAAGTGTTCAATAAATGTTAAATAGTGATGATATATAAAAAAGCTTTAAAATTTCAAAAACTCATAGCTCTTAACCTTATAACCAAAATGAATCTTCTCTGGAACAGCTGTGAAGATATGGTACCCAAACAATGACAATAGCAGGGTGGACCTGAAAATTCAATTCTCTCTGGAGACTGCTACAAACAACATTTATTATGCTCAAAACTAACGTATCTATTAAAGACATTGTGATTACCATAATTAGAGTCCTAGTGTAAATTCTTGCTGGAGAAAAAAAAATAGATTCATTCTGTCTAGAAAACATGGCTCAACATAAATAAAATAAAGAGAAAAGCAGAGAGACCGACTGGCAAATGGAAGTCACTTTACTGTGACTTTCACAAGAGACAGCATGAGTAAAGAGAAGTTATTCCGGGTTCTAGAAAGAATTGTAGTCTAACCAATGTGGGACATTATCAATTAGAAGTGAAATGAATATGCTTTAGGGCAAAACTCAAGCCCCTAAGGGAATTACATCTTCAAATACTAAAGCTGGATTTATCCTGTTTTCCTACCTCAGCATGATAACAGGAAGCAAAATTTAGAAGGAAATCTGTGTATACCCTCAAACCAACTTGATTAAATGGAACTTTAATAAAGGAAAGAAACATTTTTTTAATACTAACACCAAGCAACTGTAGAGATAAGCACAGAAAGAAATTGAGAAAGAAAAGTGATGCAGTTTTTTAAAAGAAAGGAAGGAGAAGTAGAGGAAAGAGGTACAGCAAAGGAATGAATTAGAATTTAAAGTGATTTTCTTTTAGTAGCACGGAGAAGACTGAGGATGCAGGAAAAATAGATAGAATAAGAAAAAAAAAAACCTTAAACCCGAGTGTTCGACCTGTGTAATTTTACCCAATTGATCTGTCTGACTTAAATGGGTAAGAAAAGTATGTTTTAAGAGATTCACTAGGGAGTATGTATGTGAGTCAGTGATAATTCACAACCTCAATGAGATGTTAAGAACTGAGCTACTTGGAGATTCCATCACTTAGATTAAGACATAAAGAATAATGATCATTAAATGTCCCATGGCATTTTGATTAACATAAGAGAGCTGAATTTATGCTTTGGGGAGCTCACAAAAAAGAAATTAATATCCTATATCAGGTTTGTGTAAATGTATATAAGTGTTAAGTAAACTTTGTGTTGAAGTTATGGAAAAATGTCTTCCTATTTTCCTTAATGGTGAAGGTATTTCTCTTCTTTCTGATGTTTTAGTATTGATAAAGGCAGAAATTCACACATAAAAGTGTATTTGTTAAGAATGTTTAAATATCCTTTCTTGCTTTATTTGTCTAGCCTTGTTTCAAAGGCTCTTAAAATTATAATGACTATTGATTTCTTTAAGAAATCAGATAGATTTAATGTTGTAGTGCAAAAATATCTTAATAATCTGATTCTAGAAATTTTTAATTAAAACCATGCTAGATAATTTGTCATATAGTTTTATAATTTGAATTTATTTGTACTTATTTAAAATTATGAACAAATAGATAAATATTTAGTGAGCTCTTCCAATTTAATGTACTAATTTATTGACAATGTTGAACATAATGTACTGTGTTAGATCTTTCAACTGAAGAATATGAGCCTTCATCAAGAACTTCGGCCCTTTGGAAGTTCAGGCTTTCACAGATATTTATTGGAAACCTATTTTTGATAATATAATAGATGAAATGCACAGAAAAACTTGGAAACAGCCCAGTTACCCATCAACCTGAGACTGGATAAAGAAGTGGTTTTTCTATAAAATAAATTACTACTCAGCCATAAAGAATGAGAAACTAGAGACATTCATAGATAAATGGATGTGTATTGAGGCCATACTCTCAAGTGAAATAAATAGAACACACATGTAATTACCAAATAGTTTCTCTTGTGTGAAAAACTAAAAGTGTAAATAAAGTTCAAATTGTATAATTGATAATGTGAAATAGGAACAAAAGGGCTAAAAGTGTAGGGGAAAGAAAGAATGGAAAAGAAAAAATATGAGAAAAGGAAAAACATGGAAACAAAGTCTTTGTAAATAGGGAAGGGTGGAGGGGTTTAAGAGAAGGCAGCAGTGTGGGGAAAAGTAAGAACCAAGACACATCATGTAAAACATATGGAAAAAGTCTTTGTAAATAGGGAAGGGTGGAGGGGTTTAAGAGAAGGCAGCAGTGTGGGGAAAAGTAAGAACCAAGACACATCATGTAAAGGTACATAATTCCAATGATGAATGTAACTGTACTACTGCATGCCTCAAGAGTACCAATAAACTTAATGAAAAAAACCAAAACAAACTAACTAAGAGAACTGTAGACCAATCTCTGTAATGAATATAGATGCTAAAAAACTCCCCAGAAGATACTGACAAAAATAATGTAAAGAATTGTCAAAAAAGATTATGCTCTATGACCAGGGGGGAATCATCATAGGGATGCAAGAATGGATAAACATAGGCAAATCAATAAATTTAATGCATCACATAAACAAAGCAGGGACAAAAACCATGTGATCATCTCAATAAATGCAGTAAGGGCCTTTAAACAAAACTGAACGTGTTTTCATGAAAAAAATCTTGAAGAAAATAGCTATAGCAGAAACTTATCACAATCTGATAAAAGTCATGCATGACAAAACTATTGAAACACCATACATAAAATCAAGAAGACAAGAATGTCCTCTATCAACACTGGTGTTCAGCGTCGTCCTGCAAACATAGCCAGAGCACTCAGGCAAGAGAAAAATAAAACAGATATGTGCAGGAGAGGACAATATCAAATTATCACCATTTGTAGATAATATGATTCTCTTAATAGAAATTGCAAAACAATTTATCCAAAGACTTTTAGAATTAGTAATTATAGTCAGAGTAAAGTGTAGGGGATATAAAATCTACAAACAAAAATCAATAGACTTTCTGTACACTAATAATTAACAAACCAAGAAAGAAATGATGAAAGTCCACTTACAATAGCACCAATAAATTTAAATACTTAGAAATTGTAAATAATATCCAAATTGTATAATTGACAATATGAAATAGGAAGAAAAGGGCTAAAGGTGTAGGGGAATTAGGAAGGGTAGGGGAAAGGAAATAAGGGAAGAGAAAAAAATATGAGAAAACAAAAAAAAATGGAAACAAAGTTTTTGTAAATAGGGAAGTGTGGAGGGGGTGAAGAGAGGGCAGGGGTATGTCAAGACCTATCAGGTAAAGGTACAAGATCACAATGATGAATGTAACTGTACTGTATACTTAAAAGTTCCAAAAAACTCAATGAGAAAAAAAAAAAAGAAATTAACCTAACTAAGGAAATGGAAGTCCTATTCAATGAAATCTCTAGCACCCTAAAAAAGGAAGATAATCAGAAAATGGAAATTTATCCTTTGCTCCTGAATAGAAAGAACCAATATAGTAAAAAATGCATGTTGTTCCAAAATTAATATACTGATGTAATGCAATTCCAGTCAAAATTCCAAAAATACTCATTACAGAAGTTGAGAAAAAAAATCCTAAAATTCATATGAAACCAGAAGAGACCCACAAAAACAAAAGCCATCCTGGGTAAAAAGAACAAAGTGGGAGGGATCACAATCCTAGATTTAAAGTTATATTACAAAGATAATGTAATAAAACCAGCATGGCACTGGCACAAAATAGACAAGGGGATCAATAGAATAAGACTAGGGAATGAACATTCAACCCCAAGAATATTCAACTATTTGATATTTGACAAAGGAGCTAAAAACATACAGTCTAGGAAAGATAGCCTTTTCAATAAATGGTTCAGGGTAAACTGGCTATCTACAAAATAGAATGAAACTGGACACATCTTTCACCAAGTACCAAACTAAATTCAAAATGAATCAAAGAACTAAAATTTAAAACAGAAACACTTAAGCTGCTGAAAGACATTATTGAAAACTCTTGAAGTCCGAGATATAGGCAAAGACTTTTTGAAGAGAAGCCTTGCTGCACAGGAAATAATACTAAAAATCAAAAAATGGGATCATATCAAGTTAGAAAGCACCTGTACAGAAAACAACAGCAACAACAAGTCAGAACTAAAAGAGAATGGGAGATATTTTTGTCATCTACTCCTTGAATAGAAGGATAATATCTACAATATATAAAGAAAAAATTAAAAAAATAGATCCCCTTCACTAAAAAGGGCAAGTGAAATGAATAGACACTTCATAGAAGAAGAGGAAGTATAAATGGCCAATAAATATAAGAAATGGTCAACATTGTTGGCCATTTGAGAAGTGCACAGTAAAACAAAACAGATTCCATCTTACTCCAGAAAGAGTGGTCATCATCAAGAAATGAAACAATAACAAATGCTGATGTTGCTGTCAGGGAAAATAGAAGTCTTGTACATTGGTGGGTCCATATACTAGTACATCCGCTATGGATATCAGTATGGAGATTCCTTAAAAAGAAAAAAAAAAACAACCCTAAAACTAGAAATTTCATTGGACCAAGCTGTCATTTATCTAGATATCTTCCCCAAGAAGTTAACATAATACTGTAGTTCTCCATGTTTGCTCCATAGTTTCCTTTAATATGTTACAATGTTTGCAATTATATTCAGCTATATTTTGCATATGACATGAGGTAGATTTCCACATTCATTTCTCTATATGTGGATTATCAAATTATCATATCAAATTGTCCCAGGGCCATTTCCTGAAAAAACCTATTCTTTCTGATTTGAAAAGTGTTTCAGCCCACTTTGTGCTGCTATGACAGAATATTACAGGCTGGAAAATTTACACTGCACAGAAATATACTGGCATTGAAGAGAAACATTAGGTTCTGAATTCTGGGAATTCCAAGACTGAGGTGTTAACAACTGGCAAGGTCCTTCTTGCTGCACCATCCCATGGCAAAATGCATGAAAGTAAATAAGTAAAAGAAAGCCAAACTTCCTCTTTTACAGTCAATCAGCTCCCATGATAACAAACTCAATTCTGTATTAATGGCATTAATCCATTCTCTTCTCCATGATGCTTTAATGATCTCTTATTAGGTATCACTTTCCAAACTCTTGTTTTGGGGATTATATTTATAGCAAGTGGTTGTTAGTGAACATATTCAAACAGTAAGAATAGACCTTTACATCTTTGTCAAAAATTGATCATAGGGGTCGAATTGCTGTATCCTTAAATTCTGTTACTTTGTTCCAAATATCTATCTATCCTCATGATAATATAATACTATTTCATTACTGCTGTCATATAGTAAGTAAGTTTTTTATCTTTATTAAAAGTATTGGTACATTTTAGGTATACAGTTGCATTCATCATTGATTCTTATCAGGTTCTTATTTTTCCCCATTTCCCAGCCCTCCCCTCAGCCCCTTTGGTTAAACTTATTCCATGGCGTTTACTCTTTCTGATGGTATTGTAGTGATTTTCTTAAATTCTGTCATATCATTAATTGGTAGTGTATGAAACAAAATTGACTAGTATGTTAAACTTATATACTGATCATTTGCTTAATGTTAATTAGCACTAGTGTTGTGTGTGCATGCGTGTGTGTGTGTGTGTGTGTGTGTGTGTGTGTGTGTGTGTGGTCTGTGTGTATTCCTTAGGGGTTTCTGTACAGAAAAGCATGCCATCTGTGAATGGAAACAGTTTTAATTAAAATTTTGCAAATTGGATCAGCCTTATTTAAATTTTTTGTTCAATTTTCTAGATAGACTGGACATCCTTTCCTTGTTCTTGGAGAAATATTTCTGTCTCCATTAAGTATGTTGTTAGTTGTGTAGTATTCATAGATATCCTGCAGAATAACCTTAATTTATCCATTTCTTTCTTCCTATAACTTGCCATTCTGAATTAGAATATACTGAGAAAATAAAATGATGAAATGAGGAACTATGTGAAAATACCTATGTTGCATCCTTGTATCTTTATGATGCAGATTTTCTGCAGTGCTTAAGCTCAGTGAACCATGTTGTGGCCAACATATACAACCCAGGCTGGAATGTTTTCCTTTTCATTCAGCTATGATATGGTATGAGACTACACCTGTCTGTGAAGCTTTCCTAAGATTCAAGGGACTGGCTAACCATGGATCTTTGGCTTCTGTTTGTACTTGCCTACTTGTGAATAATAAATTTGCCTTGCCCAACTTGCACAGGTGTTTTTGCTCCTTAGACTCAAGCAAGTGGTAAAAGTAGTGGGCTTTCTTTTACTATTTACAATTTTCTTATGATGGGACTACTCTGGCAGCTGGACCTGTTTTGGGCTCTCAATCACACGGGTGAGTCCTTCCAGAAATTGCTGTTAAACTTTGCATAATCTCTATTGACTAAGGAAGTTTTCTTTTATTTCTAGTTTATTGTCTATTCTTCATTCACAAGTTTTTTTAATATTTTAAAATGCTTTTCCTGCAGCAAATGGGTAAACTTATTAAATTTTCTATTAATATGGCATGCTACATAAATGTACATATGCTGGACAACACTTGCATTCCTTGGAGACATGCTACTGCATTGTGACATAAATCATTTTAACATGATGAATACAGCTTGCTACTATTTTGGTGAGGATTTTATATCTGTATGAGGGATATTGGTCTGTAGTTCTCTTTCTTAATTATATCATTTCCTGATTGTCTTTGTGAATGAGTTTTCAAAATATTTTTTTCTCTTATGTTTTTTAAGAATTGGAGAAGTCTTAGTGTTAATGTTTCTTTAGATTTGCGGTAGAATGCCCCAATGAAACCGTCTTGTTCTATATTTTTATTTATTCAGGGTTTTTTGTAATTAGTTCAATTATTTAATAATTTCATTCACATTTTCCATCTTTAAGGAAGTCAGTTTTGATTGTGTGTTTTCCCCAAAATTCTCATGTCATTTAAATTATATGACTTTTGGGTACAACCACTCATAGTATTCTGCTAAAGATTATTTATATGAGATTAGTAGAACAGTAATAACTCATGCTCAGATTTCATCAAGGAATCAGTTTTTTTAATTGAGTTTATTGGTACATTTTAGGTATACAGTATAGTTACATTCATCATTGGGATCTTGTACCATTACATGGCAGGTCTTGCTTCTCATTTTTTCTCCTTATCCCTGACCTCCCTTCACATTCTCCTCCCTTCCCTCTTTACAAATACTCTATTCCCATATTTTCACTTTCTCCTATTTTACCCTTACTATCTTTCCCCTACCCTTCCCATTTCCCCTAAACCTTTAGCCATTTTCTTCCCATTTCACATTGTCAATTACACCAATAGGATCTTATGCACAATTATAGTTTTCATACCAGAGAAACTATTTGGTATTTGTACATGTGTGACTTATTTCACTAAGAGTATATCCTCAATATATATGCATTTTCCTATGAATGACTTATTTCTCAATCTTTATGGCTGAATAGTATTCCATTTTATAGAAAGCCACAGCTTCTTTATCCAGTCTCCAACTCATGGGCAAGTGGGCTGTTTCCAAGTTTTACTTATTACAAACTGTGCCACTATAAACTTAGGTGTGCGTATATCACTGTGATATGGTTCTTTTAATTTTTTTGGAAAGATATGCAGCAGTCTTTCCCTATGCTTTCTTCAAGAATTCTGCCTAACTTACCTTCCAGCAAATAGAGTGACTCTATTTTAATATTTCGATCTTTAATCCACTTAGATTTTAATTTAGTACATGGTGAAAGATAAGAGTCCAGTTTTAATCTTTGGCAGGTTGAAATCCAGCTTTTCCAAAAGCACTTATTAAAGAGGCTATATTGCATCCAGTGAAGATGGTGGGATGCTTTGTTAAAGATGAGGTAGCTGAGTACATCTGGAGTTGTTTTTGTACATGCCAGTCTTTTGTACTGATCATCAGGTCTGTTTATTTGTTAGTACCATGCCGCTTTAATCACACTGGCTTTTTAATATAGTTTCAAATTGGCAATTGTTATACCCACTGCCATGTCTCTATTGACTGAATGGCTTTTGCTATTCTAGGTCTCTTATGGTTCCAAATGAATTTTTGGATTCCTTTTTCTAGTTCTGTGAAATATAGAGTTGGGATTTCAATTGGCATTGCATTGAATCTGTACAGAAGTTTTGGTAGGATGGCCATTTTCACTATGTTGATTCTTCCTACCCAGGAGATGTATATATTTTTCCACTTTCGTACATCCTCTTCAATCTCTTTTTTTACAGTGCTGTAGTTTTCAGTGTAGAGGTCTTTTGTTCCTTTCATTAGATTGATTCCTACATATTTCATTTTTTTGGGTGCTATTGTGAAAGGAATTGTTTCCCTAATTTCTCTCTCAGTGAGTTTGTTATTCATGCAGAAGAAGGCTATTGATTTTTGAGTGTTGACCTTGTATCCAGCTCCTCTGCTAAAAGTGTCACTTAAATCTAAAAGTATTTTGGTGGAATTTTGGGGTCTTCATTGTAGAGTATCATATCAGCAAATAATGACAGCTTCACTTCTTCCTTTCCTATATTTATTGCTTTAATTTCTTTCTCTTGTCTAACTTCTACGACTAATGTTTCCAGAACTATATTGAGGAGGAGTGGTGAGATTGGGCATCCTTGCCATGTTCCTGATTTTAACGTGAAGGTTATCAATTTTTGACCACTTAATATGATGTTGGCTGTTGGTTTTCATAGATAGCCTTTATTAAGTTGATACAGAGAACAACTATCACAAGATTTTGCAGGGTTTTTATTCTGAGTGGGTGTTGAATTTTGTGAAATACTTTCCCTGCATCTATTGAGAGGATCATATGGTTTTTGTCCTTGACTCTGTTAATATAGTGTATGGCACTTATTGACTTACATATATTGAACCATCCTTGCATCCCTGGAATAAATCCGACTTGGTCAGGATGGATGATCTTCTGGATGATAATCTGTATTCAGTTTGCTAGTATCTTATTCAGGATACTTCCATCTATATTCATTAAGGAGATTGGCCTATAGTTCTCTTTTTAGTTGGGTCATTCCCTGGTTTGGGAATCAAAGTGATACTTGCTTCCAGGAATTAATTTGGAAGTATAGCTTCCCTTTCCATTTCATTGAAAAGTTTAAAGAGTAGTGGCAGCAGTTCTTCTCTATATGTCTTGTAAAATTCAGCAGTGAATTCATCAGGACCTGGGCTTTTCTTTGTTGGTAAACTTTTAATTACATTTTCTATTTCACCGATTGTAATTGGGGTGTATAAAATGTTTTCATCTTCTTCCTCCAACTTTGGTAATGCATAAGTTTCTAGAAATCTGTCTATTTCTTCTGTGTTTTCCATGTTGTTAGAGTACAGGTTCTCAAAGTAGGTATTGACTATCCTATCCTCTGCATCTCTGTTGGATCTGTTCACTTCACCTATTTCATTCCTGATTGCATGGATCTGAGCCTTTTCTTTCCTTTTTTGATAAGGTTAGCTAAGGGTTTATCAATTTTATTTATTCTTTCAAAAAACCAACTCTTTGATTCATTTATTTTTTTATCATTTTCTTAATTTCCTTTGCAATGATTTCTGCTTAATCTTTATAATTTCCTCTATTGTATGAGATTTGGGTTTTTATTGCTCTTGTTTTTCTAGCATTCTTAGATTCATGAGTAGGTTGTTTAATTGAGCTCACTCTGTTTTCATAGTTTGGGCATTCAATGCTATGAATTTTCCACATAGAACTGCTTTCATTGTGCCCCATAAATTCCTGTATTTTATATTAGCATTTTCATTTATTTAGAAAAACTGTCTAATTTCTTCTTTAATTTCCTCTGTGACCCATTCATTGTTCAGGAGAGTGTTGTTCACTTTCCACGTGTTTGTGAAGTTCCCATGGTTTCTTATGCTATTGATCTCCAGCTTTTTTTT
>NW_022900948.1:1539717-1548054 GCF_012274545.1 Fukomys damarensis
GGGTAGAACACTCTATAGACATCAATTAAGTCCATATGTTCAAAAGTTTGCTTCAGTTCTAGTATTTTGTTGTTGATTGTTTTGCCTAGATGATCTGTCTATTTGTGATAGTGGGGTGTTCACATCCCCCACTACACCTGTATTAGTGCTTCTTTGGTCTTTCATGTTACTTAATATTTGCTTTATATAGTTGGGGGCATTAATATTTGGTGCATATATATTTATGATTGTCATCTCTTCCTCTTGAATTGTTCCCTTTACAGGGATATGATGGCCTTCTTTGTCTCTCTTAATCTGTTTTGGTTTGAAATTTACTTTGTCTGCAAATAATATAGTTACCCCTGCTTTTTTCTGGGCTCCTGTTGCATGGAGAATTGTTTTCCATCCTTTCACTGTCAGTCTATGGGCTTCTTTCTGCACTAGGTGTGTTTCTTGTATAGAACATATTGTTGCATTTTGCTTCTCAATCCATTCTGCCAGTCTATTTCTTTTGATTGTGAATTGAAGCCATTCATATTGATGGTTATAACTGATATGTACTGACTTTTTATTGTCATGTTATTGTCCTTTTGTTAACTCTTTTTCCTTTTTCTCCACTCTCCTTTTAGTTTCTTGTCTTTCCTATTTGATGTGGTCTGTTGGGCCTCATGGTTGTGACCTTCATTTTTTTTTCTAGGATATTGTTCAGAAATCCTTGTAGTTCTGATTTGGTATTTATGAAGTTTCTCAAATGTTCTTTGTTATGGAAGTATCTAATTTCCCCATCCATTTGGAAAGAGAGTTTTGCAGCATACATCATTAGAGGTTGGAGTTTTTTTGTTGTTGTTGTTGTTTTTTAGGACTACAAATGTCCCATTCTCAGCTCTCCTTGACCTGTGTGGGTTTGTGCTGATAAATCTGCTGTGATTCTGATAGGCTTTCCTTTCAATGTGATTTGTTTCTTTTCTCTTACTCCTTGCAGTATTTTGTTTTTTTTGGGGGGGAGGTTCTGGGATCTTGACTATTATATGCCTAGGTGTAGGTTTCTTTTGATTGTGTCTAGTTGGAGTTGCATATGCCTCACTTATCTGAATGTCATATTTTCCCCCTCTGTTTGGGAAGTTTTCTGTCATTAATTCTATCAACAGCTTTTTTAAGTCATTTGTGTTTTCTTCTGCTACTTCATGGATTCCTATAAGTCTTATGTTATTCTTTGCATCATCTATGAATTGTTGGATCCATTTTTCATTATCTCTTACTGATTTTAAGAGACCTCTTTTCATGATCACTCACTGCAATCCCATCTACTATATTTGAGATTCTATCTTTCCATTCTTTTATCCTGCTGCAATAACTTCCAATATAGTTTTTAATCTCTTGGATATCTGTTGGAATCTGTTTTATTGGTTGCATTTCTTTCCTAAATTGGCCATTTGTTGTTTTCATTTCTTTATTATGCTGGGCTTTCATCACTTCTATCATGTCCTAAGCTCTTCTCTTTTTTTTGTCACTTTCCATTCTAGAGTCTCTAATCATGATTTTCATTTTGCTCACTATCTCTAGGGTTATTTGGGAAATTATTTCTGTTTAGAATTTTTCTAGAGCCAGATTGATCTGTTTTGTTACTTCCTGTGCTATGAGTTCAGTGTGCCCTGGTTTTTCAGGACTTTTTATCCTCGTTTTCCTCTTTTTTACTTACCATTGGTGAACTGGAAGTCTGTCTTTGTGTCTTACTTAAGTGTTTTCTCATTTTTTTGTTGTTGTTGCATTTTCCTTCTTTAATTTCTGGGTTATTACTTAAATCTTCCTGATATAGTTGTGCTTTAGCTTTGGAGTCTCTAATAACTCATAGACATTCTCATTTTCATAATATCAGAGAAGACAACTCATTAAATCAATCACAGTCCTTTAGCTCAATTGATACAATCAGCAACAGAATAGGATCAAGCACCACTTACAAGTTGATCATTTGTGGTAGTCATTAATCTATCATCTTTAAACCATGTGAATTAAACTGAAATCAGGAAGCAGCCCAAAATATGTCTGCAGTGAATAAACTGTTCAATATAGCATCTTTACCACATAGGATGGGGTTTAGACAGAGTTAGGATGAGAGGAGTAGATAAGTAAAAGAATTGGAGAAAGTTTCAAGTGAATCCAGAGGTCATAAAATGACCATATAATCTTTAAGAAACTGTTAAAATCCAAAGGGAAAGACGGATGCAAGAATAAGCACAATAATATAGCAACTTAACAGAAATAGGGTCTCACGTCTCACTTTCCTTTGAAACTATTGACCTCTGAGTGAGGTAAAATGAGAAAAGAAAAGAACATAAAGAAAAACTAAGAAATGATAAAAGAAGAAATCCAAGTTAAGGCAGGAACAGGAACAGAAAGGTAGATGAGGAATAATGTGTTGCAGCAAGAGACTGAGTTGGAAAAAGAGGACGGAATAAAGAAAGAATTTGCAGATGGGAATGAGGAAAAGAAAGAAAAAAATAATTTGAAGGGCCTCTTTCAGACTATATCAGTGCTGTCATAATATACAATATGTGCAGCCATGTGCAGAACTAAGTCCTTTGATCTAGCTAGCTGATGGCAGGTCCCTGAGATTCAGACTGCTTTCAGGCTGCAAGGCCCAAATTGAATTCCCTGACCTCCTGCAGGGTTGAGCTTTGCAAAGTTCTACTAGAGTTTCCCTCTTCCCTTTCTTTAAAGATGTTCCAAGTCTGGAGCTCAGAAAAATAACCTTTATGAACCCCTATGCCTCTGCAGAATGGATCAAAGGTCTGGCACAATCAGGAGGTCTGAGAGCAAGGTGTGGGGACGAGAGGAGGATATGGGTGTTGCAGAGGCACTGGCATAGCAAGCTAGTCCTCACCGATTTGGCCAGGCAGGCCAGAAGGAGAACAGATCTCAGAGCAGCTGTCCTGAACCCCCACCTTTCACCCTCCAGCTGGTGCTAGTTGTGGTGTAGGCTGAGTGAAGTTTTGGGTCCTCACCAATTGGGCCTAGGCAGGGCATAGGGAGAATGGATCTCAGAGCAGCTGTCCCAGACCTCCACCTTTAACCTTCTGCTGGGTGCTGGTTGTGGCACAGGCCAAGGAATCAGCTTTTGGTGTTGTTTTTCTCTTTTCTATATAATTGATCTCTGCTCTAACCTTCAGTAATTCCTTCCTTCTGCATACATTGTTTGTTTTTCTCTTCATTGCCCCATGTAGCTAGAAATTTAGACAAATAACGAACTTTTTAAATAAGTGCATACTAAGTGCACTTAAATAAGTGCATATAAATGCAACTTTTTAAATAAGTGCATACTTTTAAATAAGTGCAATTTTAAAATATTGTGTATAAGTTATCCTTTGAGCATTGCTTTTTTATCATGTAAATTTTTATACATTGTGTCTTGAGTTTCATTTATCTTCATATATTCTAAAATTTTATTTTTATATCTTGAGTCATTAGCTATTGAAAAGTGTGTTAATTTCCACATAATTGTGACTTTTCCATATATTTATGCGACTGATTATGATTTTTTATTCTGTGATTATCAGAAGAATCATTTTCTCATTTCAATCCTTAAAATTAACTAAGACTTGTTTTGTTTTCTAACATATATTTTATGATGTATTGCATGTATATCTAAGAAGATGTACATATGCTGTGTTCAGGAGGAGTGTTATTTTAATGTCTACTAGGCCTGGTTGTTGTAAAGTGTTGTTTATAGACCATACCTTCCTCTTTTGTCTAATAAAATGTAGTGGACATCCAACTATTACTGTTAGATTATATTTTTCTTCAATTCTGTTCTGTCCTGATTTCTGTTTTTTAAACTCTATGTGAATATATTTTTGTGTAATTGCTATACATTTGGTGGATAGACATATTATTTAATGTCTTTTGTTTCTTGTAAGATTTCTGAATTAAAGTCTATTTTGCCTGGTATCATCAGTCATTCCAACTTAGTGTTGCCATTTCAGCTCATTTCTTATTACTATTTCATGGAATATCTTTTTCCAATATTTAGCTTTAAATTTACTTTTGTCTTTATATTTGCAGTAATCTTTTACAAACAGCCCATGGTTGGATCATTTAAAGCAATTATTATTAATCTGCTTTAATTGCAGAGTTAATCCATTGTAATTTTATTAACTGTAGTGAATATTACTGTTGAACTCGGGCTGTTGTGCTTTCAAGGCAGGCAGCAGGACCACTGAGCCAAATCCCCATCCCCTATTTTAGCATTTCTTATAGGGCATGGATACTAATAACAAGTTTTCTGTTTTCACTTCTGTGGCAATGTCTTATTTTCTCCTTCAATATTGAACTATAGTTCTACCAGGTATAGAATTTTTAGCTGATGATATTTTCTTCTTTCAGTACTTTTAAGTATTGTTTTCTTCACAGTTTTTTGGTGTATATGGCTTCCAAAAGAGAAATCGACAATTAATCTTGTGGAAAATTCCTTGTATGTGATGAGTCACGTTCCTCTTCATGTTTTTGGGTTTATCTTTGTGTTTCCTCATGCTTTTTTATTTTTATTTATTAAGTTTATTGGTACATTTTAGAAATACAATACATTACATTAATTATTAGGATCTTCTACCTTTATATGAATTTTTGTGGTTCTTATTTTTTCCCCATTCCTTAGCCCTCCCTTCACTCCCTCTACCCTTCCCTTTTTATAAAGACATTATTTCCACATATTTCCTTTTCTCGCAGTTTTTCTTTTCCCTCTTTATCTTCCCCTACCCCTCCTACTTCCTCTACTCTTTTAGACCATTTTTTCCTATTACACAATACCAATTATAAATTTTGATCCTTATTTACACTTTTAGTTTTTCACACCAGAGAAACTATTCAGTATTACACATGCCTGTCTTATTAATTCAGTTACAGTGGGTGATCTCAATTCCCCACTGTCCTCATGGATTGCTCATATTGATTTTGGTTTATCCTATTTGACTTTAATTGAACTTCTCAAGTATACCAAGTCATACTTTTGTCAAATCTAGGAAATTCACTGATATCAGTGTGGCAACTCTTTGAAAAATAAAAATACAAATTCCATTTAACCCAGGTACTCCCTATTTAGGTGTCTTCCCCAAAGAGTTAAATACCTGATATTCATTAATATATACATACTCATATTTATCACAGCACAGTTTTAACAGCTAAATCTAGAAAGCAGCTTATAGTGTATGTTCATCAACAGATGAATAGATAAAATGTGGTATTACCTGCAATGGACTACTACTCTGACATAAAAGAAAGAAAAACTTGAGGCATTTGTAGCAAAATGGATGAGATCATTATGTCCTGAGATCATAATAACTGAAATGAATTAGAACTAGTCACAGGAGCTTAAATATCACATGGTTTTTCTGATATGAAAATGTAAAATAAAAATATATTAAAGATCAAAATAAGTATATATAAAAGGATTTAGGGAGTTATAGCATTCTCAAAGGTAAAGGTGATCAAGAGACAGAGGAGGAAGGAAAAGGAAATGGTTGAATAAAAGGAATTAAGTTGAGATATGTACACGTTTCACCTTCACTCAAGGAATGTAAACATGCACTAATAATTTTTTTTAAATCTTTTGTTTAAAGCATGAGGACAGTGGGGAATTGAGATCACCCACTGTAACTGAATTAATAAGACAGGCATTTGTAATACTGAATAGTTTCTCTGGTGTGAAAAAGTAAAAGTGTAATTAAGGATCAAAATTTATAATTGGTATTGTGTAATAGGAAAAAATGGTCTAAAAGAGTAGAGGAAGTAGGAGGGGTAGGGGAAGATAAAGAGGGAAAAGAAAAACTGCGAGAAAAGGAAATATGTGGAAATAATGCCTTTATAAAAAGGGAAGGGTAGAGGGAGTGAAGGGAGGGAACACTCTGTAAACATCCATTAAGTTCATTAAGTTCATTTGTTCACAAGTTTTATTGCGTTCTAGCATTTTGGTGTTTATTTTTTGTCTAGTGGATCTATTTGTGATAATGGGATATTGAGGTTTCCCCACTACTATTGCATTAGTGATTATTTGATTTTTCATTTTCATTAGTATTTGTTTTATATAGTTGGGCACATTAGTGTTTGGTTCATATATATTAATGATTGTTATCTCTTTGTCTTGGATTGTTCCTTTTAAAGGACGTAGTTTCCTTCTTTATATCTCTTAATCAGTGTTGATTTGAATTCAACCTGATCTGAAAAGAAGATACCTATTCCTGCTTTGTTTGGTGTTCCTGTCACGTGGAGTATTGTTTTCCACATTTTAACTTTCATTCTATGAGTTTCTTTTTGAATTAAGTGTATTTTGTGTATGTAGCATATTTTTTAATCTTGCTTCTTGATCCATTATTTCAATTGAGACCATTGATATTCATGGTAATTACTGACATGTATTGGCTTATCCTTGTCCTAACTTAATCTTTTTGTTGTATTCTTCCCCTTTGCATTTAAGTTCTTGTAGTGTCTAATGGATACATTCTGTTGGGCTTCTTGGGGTTGTGATCCTCATTTTCTTTTTGTAAGATATTGTTTAAAATTTTTTGGAGTGCTGGTTTGGTATTCATGAAGTTCCTCAGGTGCTCTTTCTCATGAAAGTATCTAAGATAGTTTTGCAGGGTACATTAATCTGGGTTAGAAACTGTTTTCCTTTAGGGCTTGAAATACACCACTCCAGGATATTCTTGTCTTCAGTGTTTGTGTAGAGAAGTTGGCTGTGATACTGATGTGTTGTCCTTTTTATGTGATTTGCTTCTTTTCTCCAACTGCTCATAGAATTATGTTCTTCTGTTGGGTTTCGGTACTCTTAAGTGTTATATACCTGTATGTAGATATTTTTTATTATAGCTAGTTGGAGTCCTACATGCTCCATTTATCTGCATGTCAAGTTATTTCCCCCTGCTTGGGAAGTTTTCTGCCATTACTTCTGTGAATAGTTTTTTTTTAAATCTTGTTTGCATTCTCTCCTGTTTCTTCATTGACTCCTATCAATCTTATGTTATTCTTTGCATCATCTAGCAGCTGCTGGTTGATTTCTCATGGCCCCTCACTATTTTTAAGAATTTTTTTTCTTTTATTGATCATTAATTGCAATCCTAGCTTCTATATTTGAAATTCTGTTCTCACATTGGCTCATTCTGCTGTGTAAACTTTCCATGCCGTTTTTAATCTCCTGGAAATCTGTTTGGATGTATTTTGTGGATTCCATTTGTTTTCTATGTTGGGATTCCATCATATTCCTGAGCTCCTCTTTTTTGTTTTTATCTTTGTCTGCTCTAGATTCATTAATCACGTGTTGCGCTTTGGGCAGTCTCTGTTATTACGTGAGAAATTATTTCTGATTTAATTTTTTTCCAGATCTTCTTTCATTGCCAGTTTATGGATTCAAGGTGTTTAAGTACCAGATTTTTCCATGTCAATGACCTTTGGGTTTGCCTTAGGTGATCTGGAAGTCTAATTTTGAGATTTACATGTCTTTTCATTTGAACAGATGCAGCCTGCTGTGCCTTTGTTGAGGCAACTTTGTTCTCACCCAGTAGCCTTCAATTCTCAGTAAGCCACTGAGCATCCTTTTCTCTGCTGCTCACCATTATAACAATTCCTGGGTTCAGAATGATTTCTTTCTGGATCCCTGAGTTGACCTGTTGTGTGGGCAGGCCTTTGGCTGTGGTCTGTGCTCACTTGGCATGCTATCTAGGCATGTCTCTGGCTATGGCCTGTCCATTTAAGCAGCTATGGTGTGGGACCTAAATTACAAGCCCTTGCTAAATGGCAAAGGGCCTAGGAGACAGTGTCCTGAACCCCTCCCATTGTAGCCACAGCCCCGACCTTTGTTCTTGCCCTGGCCTAAGAATGTGGATCACTCTTGTATTGTTTGGAGTCCGGATCTGAATCTACTTGTAAATTAGAGACTCCAGACATAGAGCCCAAGCTAACTGACAAACTGTTTGCTCATCCGGAGTGTCTTGGTGACCTTTGAGACATCCTATAGGTGGTACCTGTTACTCATCAATATGTGACTGTTGAACATGTGACTGCTGACCACCAGCTCAAGTCAGCAGACCTTTGTCCCCTGTCTGTGAGCCCAAAATGTTAACTCCCTCTTTTACTCCCTATAAGAGGACCTCGGCCCCTGAGCTAGGTGCCTCTCTGAGCCATCTGGCTCTGGGAGTGCCATCTGGCCAGACTAATAAAGGTCTCTTTACCATCTAGCATGGTGTGTTCCTTCCTGGGTTTCTCGTTCTCCGTCGAGCTCCCGGAGCCTCGCTGGGTGTTGGGCCCAGCATTGTGGAGGCCTTTTTGGCTGTTCACTCTCCGTGGAGTGGAAGTGAGATTTTAGGTCTTACA